>NC_135821.1:30153624-30287487 GCF_964213995.1 Mustelus asterias
TATCTATCTATCTATCTATCTATCTATCTATCTATCTATCTATCTATCTATCTATCTATCTATCCATCCATCCATCCATCCATCCATCCATCCATCCATCCATCCATCCATCCATTCCTCCATCCATCCATCCATCCATCTATCAATCCATCCATCCATCCATCCATCCATCCATCCATCCATCCATCCATCCATCTATCTATCTATCTATCTATCTATCTCTCTGTCCGTCCGTCCGTCCATCTATCTATCTATCTATCTATCTATCTATCTATCTATCTATCTATCTATCTATCTATCTATCTATCTATCTATCTATCTATCTATCTATCTATCTATCTATCTATCTATCTATCTATCTATCTATCCATCCATCCATCCATCCATCCATCCATCCATCCATCCATCCATCCATCCATCCATCCATCCACCCACCCACCCACCCACCCACCCACCCACCCACCCACCCACCCACCCACCCACCCATCCATCCATCTATCTATCTATCTATCTATCTATCTATCTATCTATCTATCTATCTATCTATCTATCTATCTATCTATCTATCTATCTATCTATCTATCTATCTATCTATCTATCTATCCATCCATCCATCCATCCATCCATCCATCCATCCATCCACCCACCCACCCACCCACCCACCCACCCACCCACCCATCTATCTATCTATCTATCTATCTATCTATCTATCTATCTATCTATCTATCTATCTATCTATCTATCTATCTATCTATCTATCTATCTATCTATCTATCTATCTATCTATCTATCTATCTATCTATCTATCTATCTCTGTCTGTCTGTCTGTCCATACATCCTCCATTGTTAAACTAGACCCTGTGTGAGGTTTCCACATTTACTGCCCTCCGTCCCCGCTGGGACCTGTCTCAGCATGAGCCCCATTTGTTAAATTCCAGACGGAATATCCCCAGATAGTTCAGCCCTGGGTGGGGAGGGAGGAACTGGCTCCCTTCCTTCATTCAATTCGTTAGGCTGGTCACAACAACATTCCTTCAGACAGCATCCTTCCCATTGCTGATACCTTCTCCCAGTCCAAAGGTATTCAAGGCTTTCCTCAGTTAAAGAAAGAATGAGTTTGTTAGCTACTAAACATGAAGAATATAATAAAACACAGGCACAGACACTCAGACAGATTTGAATTGAGAAGAGAGTGAGAAATGAAAGTTAGGATCAGATATACAAGCCAGTCTTCGATTTGTCAGTGAGGAGTAGATAGTGAAACCTTATGGCATTTGTAATTCCAGTTGGGATGTAATCGGCAGTTGCGTAGTTGGTTCCCAGATTCCAGGATCCTGTAGTTTAGCTGAGATCGTCCTGCTTCCCTTCCAGCTGTGGCTTCACTGATTTGGCTTGCTTCAACAATCAGAAAGAGAGCAAGACTTGAGTGGCGACTGGGGTGGGAGCAGGGGGCAGCTGTGCTGTCTTTATTTGTTTTACGTCACACACTCTGACACACTCAGCACCAGCCCATTCTGATCAGGTTTTCAGCTGCCCTTTTACCCCAGTTCCCTTTGTACTCCTGGAAATGGTGAACCGACAACCAAGTCTGGAACATAGCTTTGACTCATGGTGAGAGGATAATCTGCTCCCATTATCTCCACAAGAGATTACAGTCAGTTGCTTCTTCCTTTAATACGTCTTTGTCTGGAGTAAGACGTAACATTTCATTGTCTGTCAGGTCTCAATATAATCCATATTGGAGCAATTCCGAGAGTCACTGAATTTATTTTTAAAAATTTAACACTCTCAGCCAACTTTGGCTTGTATTTCCGATCTTTGATCCATCATCATGATACTATCTATCACTGCAAGAGCAGTGGGAAGTCAGAGAGCACAGCAGTGAGAAAGTAGCACCAGAAGAGAGAAGGAAAGAGAGACAAGGACACATGAACATACCATAGTAGGAACAGGAGAAGGCCACTTGGCCCCTCAATCCTGCTCTGCCATTCAATAAGGTCATGGCTGATTTAATTGTAACTTCAACCCCACACCCCTGCATTTTGCATAGATCACAAAAGATTAGTATACAGATATGGCGAGAAATTAAGCAAACTAATAGAATATTATTGTTTAATGTGAATGCAGAAGTAGGGAGGTTATGCTTCAGTTGTACAGGGCATTAGTGAAACCACATCTTGAGTGTTGTGTACAGCATTGGTCTCCTTATTTAATGGAAGATGTAAAGGCATTAGTAGCATTCAGAGAAGGGCTATTAGTGGAGGTGGCATGGTGGCACAGTGGTTAGTACTGTTGCCTTACAGTGCCAGGGAGCCAGGTTCGATTCCCGCCTCAGGTCACTGTCTGTGTGGAGTTTGCACATTCTCCCCGTATCTGTGTGGGTTTCCTCCGGGTGCTCTGGTTTCTTCCCATACCCCAAAAAGGTGCGGGTTAGGTGCATTGGCCATGATAAATTGCCTCTTAGTGCTAGGAGGATTAGCTAGGGTAAGTGCATGGAGTTATGGGGATAGGGCTTGGGTGGGATTGTGGTCAGTGCAGACTCAATGGGCCGAATGGCCTCCTTCTGTAGGATTCTATGATTCTATGATTCTAGACTAATACCAGGAATGGGTGGGTTGAGGCAAGGTTGGAGAGTTTAGGTTTGTATCCATTAGGGTTTAGAAGAGTAAAAGATGACTTGATTGAAACTTTTAAGATCCTGAGGGTGTGATGATACTCTGCTATTTATATATTTTATGGTTTCTGTAGAATATTTAAAGTTCAATGTTTTTTTTCCTCAAAGCAGTTGGTATGTTTGGAGGGAATGCAGCTGATGCAGGAAAGCAGGATAATTACTCATTTTAGCTGGGAATGTGTGATTTTGTAGAGTTAATGCACTTTTGTTTACTTAAATTCTCCTGGGATTTCAGATTAGGGTGATTGACAGGGTCATGTGACACTAGGTTAATGGGCGGAGCTAGGTTTGTAGCAGGGAAACAGGTTTCCTTTTCATTTACATTTTAAAAAGGGAATTGCTGGAGGGAACTGTTTAAAGATAGAAGCCTACAAACCGCTCTCTCGCTCTCTGAAACATCCTCTTTGAAATCTCCATGGCTGTTACCCAAGTCACTGCAAGTATATTTGTGATTGCTAACTATATTTAAAGTGTGTTTTAAACCTATAAGTGAAATATTGCTTAATTGGAACTGAAATAGTGATGTTAGAAATTAGGAGGTGTTCCTTTTCATGTTCAACAGTTAAGAGTTAAACTGTTTCATTTTGTTAGAGTTATGCTTAAACTGTGATATGGATTAGAGTTGTTTTGATAAAAAGATCCCTAATTTGTCTAACTAGGGTTCACTATTTATAAAATAAGGGGTCACTCAAAAAAGATGGAGATGAGAAGAAATTCTTGTTCTCAGAGGGTCATCAGTCTCTGTAACTTTCTTCTTCAAAAAGGCAATGGAAGCAGAGTCTTTGAATATTTTTAAGGCAGAGCTGGATGGATTCCTGATAAACAGGGGGGTGAAAGGTTATCAGGAATGTGGGGTTGAGGTCACAATCAGCCATGACCTTATTGAATGGTGGAGCAGGCCTACTCCAGGTTCATATGTTTGTATAATTATGTGGGGTTCCCCTGAACTCCTGTCATATCTTCAGTCAAACTCCTTGAGAGACCGGGTGTAAGTGGCTAATTGTGCTACGTGACTCACTTCTCTGAAAGTCTCACTGATTTTCCACCGAGGTCAAAACAAAAGATCCACATGGAAGTTCTCCTCCAATTCCTTTCTAATATTGGTACTTTGAGAGATCAAAGCCATGAAGCCACAATTAGGCTGCATCTAAAAGTTGGTAAAATCTCCACAAGTGATGATGATGGTGGCCTGTCCAACATTGTCAATGACATCAGCCTATCATTCATCATCAATTTCAGAAGATTATGGATTATTAGATTGTTAAATCAGATTTTACAGATGCTCCACAGAAAGCATTCTTTCTGGTTGTATCACAGCTTGGTATGGCTCCTGCTCTGCCCAAGACCGCAAGAAACTACAAAGGGTCATGAACGAAGCCCAGTCCATCACACAAACCAGCCTCCCATCCATTGACTCTGTCTACACTTCCCGATGCCTCGGAAAAGCAGCCAGCATAATTAAGGACCCCACACACCCCGGACATTCTCTCTTCCACCTTCTTCCTTCGGGAAAAAGCTACAAAAGTCCGAGGTCATGTACCAACCGACTCAAGAATAGCTTCTTCCCTGCTGCCGTCAGACTTTTGAATGGACCTACCTTGCTTTAAGTTGATCTTTCTCTACACCCTAGCTATGACTATAACACTACATTCTGCACTCTCTCCTTTCCTTCTCTATGAACGGTATGCTTTGTCTGTTTAGCGCACAAGAAACAATACTTTTCACTGTATACTAATACTTGTGACAATAATAAATCAAATCAAAGAAGCGACATGCCCCCCCCGCCCGCCCGCCCCCCCCATCCCACCCCACCCCCCCACCCACGACCCCCCACCCCTCCCCCACCCCCACAAGATGTTGGATGTCACATTGGCCCAAGGGCTGAAACTTCTTTGATTTTCTTTAGACTTCTCTTTTCCGTCGCTCGGTGGATGTGACTCACTTCAAGCTTCCTCTTGGCATCATGAATAACCTTTGTTATTGTTGGAGGGTGAGGTTGGCTAAAAACGGCTCTCCTACAATTCACTCCAGTCTGACTGTGGTTGGGTGATTGTGGATTTAGTGAGGATGGGATTTGCCAATATTGCTGGAGTCTTGCTGTGCGTCCTTTCAGATTGTATAGAATTAGCCAGGTAGGTTTTCAGAACAAGACTCGTTTATTGACCTATTTCCAAAATTAACAAAAATCTAAGTAAATTGTAACCCTCATTCATACATCACACACACAGCTCTTTAAATTCCTAATGGCTGTACATTCCAGAGGAATTTGATTACCATGTCTGCTGGAACTATTGTTTCATAGAACAGGTAATTAAATCTTGCTGCCTGATCTCAGAACCATTCAATGAGTTTCAAGATCGTCCAACTCAATAGCCTGATCCTGCTTTCTCCCCATAACCTTTGACCCCATTCGCCCCAAGTGCTATATCCAGCCGCCTCTTCAATACATTCAATGTTTTGCGATCAACTACTTCCTGTGGTAATGAATTCCACAGACTCACCACTCTTTGGGTGAAATGTCTCCTCACCTTCGTCCGAAATGGTCTACCCTGAATCCTCAGACTGGGACCCCTGGTTCTGGGCTCCCCCAACATCGGGAACATCCTCTCTGTATCTACCCTGTCTAGTCCTGTTAGAATTTTATAAGTCTCTATGAGATCCCCCCTCATTCGTCTGAACTCCAGCGAAAACAATCTTAACCTAGTCAATCTCTCCTCACACATCAGTCCCGCCATTCCCGGAATCAGCCTGGTAAACCTTCGCTGCACTCTTTCAAGAGCAAGAACAAGTGAGCGTGCAGTTTTCCATGGGCCACCTGTGCCTGCCAGGTGACAGGGGGCACCTGGGAAGGTGCGGGGGAACCAAAGAAGGACCTTGGGGTGAAAGACGGTGTCCAGCAAATGCCCCAGAGGTGAGGGGGTGACCTGGCGGGGGCAACTAACAGAGGGAGGCAAAGTGGTAATGGCCTCATCACCAGAAGAGAGGAAGAGGTGGGTTCAGGAGGGGGTTTTGGTGGTGGGCTTTGGTGGGGGTGGGGGGGGGTGTGGAGTGGGGGGGTTGGTTGGGGGGGGAGTGGCGGGAGAGTGGTCTCAGTACCTGATGTGGAAGAAAGCAATGTTTGAAATTCATCCTTCCGGAGGCTCTGCTGCTGCTGGGCCTCCACCTTCTTGGAGATCCCAGGCACTGCGAAGGGAAGCCTGGATGGATAGTAATCATGGCTGAAGGACCCACTCATATGTGGGGGTGGGGAATCCTCAATGTGGTGGCCAGTGCGGTAGTCAGTGTCCATTCGGACACCTCGACCGGTGGTGAATGGGCAGAGGGTTAACCTTTGAAGGGGAAAGGTTAAATCTCTCTCCCTCTTCTCCTTTGCAGTGATTGGTGTGAGAGAAAGATGGGGTTTGTGGAATTTCTCCATGTGCAACTTCTGGTGCATTGAGAACAGGGAGGAAGTCTCTGGCTCTCCAGAGACAGGAGCAGAGCGCTGAGGAGGAAGGGGCCTTTGCCGATCACCGTCTTTCACCTCAGGGCCTGGTCCCTGCTGGAGGAAGGACCACTGAGAGCAGTCACTCAGAGAGGTCCTCCACAACCCAGGGTGTAGACGGAAACCGGCCTTCTGCAGATGGGTGACAATCTGTATTAGCGAAGACTTTGCCTGTCCAGGGACATGGTGGCTCACTTACATAACTGTCTGCAGGAGTTTCCACTCCATCTGACGAAGGAGCAGTGCTCCGAAAGCTTATGGTATTTGCTACCAAATAAACCTGTTGGACTTTAACCTGGTGTTGTGAGACTTCTTACTGCAGGAGTTGGTGCCAGAGGAGCTTGGAGAGCACCCGTTCACTGCCTGTGGCTTTGAGAGTCACAATCGCCCGGCACTTTCACGTGACTGACTCCTTCCAGGTCTCACGGGGAGGGGAGCTCTGCAGCATCTCACAGGCCTCTGCACAAGTGCACCATGGAGGTGATGGACACATTCTCCACAAGGGCTCATTACTGCATCCATTTTGAAGGGGTCAGGCTAGCCATGATGCTGCAACCGCGAGATTGTAGACTTTCCACAGGCGCAGGGTACCATCCGCTGCACTCACACAGCTCTCCGATCCCCGTGGCATCGAGGAGTACAGTTCATCAAACACAAGGGCTTCCACTCCCCGAGTGTTTAGCTGCTCTGTGACCACACAAAGCACACCGTCCAGCTGTACGCTAGCTTCCCGGCGAGTGTGCATGACTCCTACACCCTGAGCTGCTCACAGATCCCCGACATTTTCCAGGGTCCACAGAGGCTGCAGGGTTGGCTTTTTGGGGACGGGGGTTATCCACTGTGGATGTGGCTGATGATGCCTGTGCGGAGGCTGCAGAGGGCAGCAGAGACTGGGTACAACCAGGCTGCTAAACACACTCTGGTGGGCCAAACCATCGGAGGTTCCGGTGCCCGGACTGGACTGGTGGAGTCCTGCTGTATGGTCTGCAGATGACTCTAGGGCAGCACAGTGGCACAATGGTTAGCACTGCTGCCTCACAGCACCAGGGACCCAGGTTCGATTCCTGGCTCGAGTCACTGTCTGTGTGGAGTTTGCACATTCTCCCGTGTCTGCGTGGGTTTCCTCCCACAGTCCAAAGATGTGCGGGTTAGGTTGATTGGCTATGCTAAATTGCCCCTTCGTGTGCTGGGATGCTTAGATTAGAAGGATTAGCAGGGTAAATATGTGGGGTTATGGGGATAGGGCCTGGGTGGGATAGTGGTCGGTGCAGACTCGATGGGCCAAATGGCCACTGTAGGGATTCTATGATTCTATTACTCACACATCCTGGTTATCTACTGTGCCGTTCACAACCTGGCAACGGGAGGGGAGGGGTGGGGGGAGGGGTGGGGGGGGGGAGGGGTGGGGGGGGGGAGGGGGGGGAGAGGGCGGGGGGGGGCGGGGGGGAGGGGGGGGGCGGGGGGGGGGGGCGGGGGGGGGGGGGGGGGCGGTGGAGGAGGAACCGCCTGAGGAGGGGATGTAGGAGCGGCAAGTATCCTCCAATGAGGATAACATGAAGATGGATGATGAAGAGCAGGTCCTGGAGGGTGCAGAAGGTGCGGAGGGTGCGGAGGGTCCTGGAGGGTGTGGAGGGTGCGGAGGGTCCTGGAGGGTGCGGAGGGTCCTGGTGAGTGCGGAGGGTGCAGAGGGCAGCTATGACTCAATGGCGAGGGCCAGGCAGGCCAGAAGATCTCGGGATGCATTCAACGCTGCCGGATTCATGGGTGGTGATGATTCAGACCAACGATCACATCCCATCGTCCTCACGTCCCTTTCATGTGCTCCGTTCTCCAGTTTGATTGCTGGGTGGAGGGGCCTGTGTGGAGGGGCCTGTGTGGAGGGGCCTGGGTGGAGGGGCTTGGATGGAGGCTCCTGGGTGGAGGCTCCTGGGGGAGGGTCCAGGTTGGAGGGGCCTAGATGGAGGGCCCGGGTGAAGGCTCTTGGGTGGAGGGGCCTGGGTGGAGGGGCCTGGGTGGATGGGCATGGGTGGAGGGGCCTGGGTGGAGGCTCTTGGGTAGAGGGGCCTGGGTGGAAGGGCCTGGGTGGAGGGGCCTGGGTGGAGGGGCCTGGGTGGAGGGTCCTGGGTGGAGGGGCCTGGGTGGAGGGGCCTGGGTGGAGGCTCTTGGGTAGAGGGACCTGGGTGGAGGGGCCTGGGTGGAGGGGCCTGGGTGGAGGGGCCTGGGTGGAGGGGCCTGGGTAGAGGGGCCTGGGTGGAGGGTCCTGGGTGGAGGGGCCTGGGTGGAGGGGCCTGGGTGGAGGCTCTTGGGTAGAGGGGCCTGGGTGGAGGGTCCTGGGTGGAGGGTCCTGGGTGGAGGGTCCTGGGAGGAGGCTCCTGAGTGGAGGGGCCTGGGTGGAGGGGCCTGCGTGGAGGGTTCTGGGTGGAGGGGCTTGGATGGAGGCTCCTGGGTGGAAGGATCCAGGTTGGAGGGGCCTGGATGGAGGGACCTGGGTGGTGGCTCCTGGGGGAGGGTCCAGGATGGAGGGGCCTGGATGGAGGGACCTGGGTGGAGGCTCCTGGGGGAGGGTCCAGGTTGGAGGGGTCTGAATGGAGGGGCCTGGGTGGAGACTCCTGGCTGGAAGCTCCTGGGTGGAGGCTCCTGAGTGGAGGCTCCTGGGTGGAGGCTCCTGGGTCGAGACTTCTGGGTGGAGGCTCCTGGGTCGAGACTTCTGGGTGGTGGGGCCTGGGTCGAGGCTCCAGGTTGGAGGAGCCTGGTTGGAGGGGCCCGGGTGGAAGGGGCCTGGGTGGAAGGGGAGTGGGTGGAGTGTCCTGGGTGGAGGGGCCTATGTGGAGGGGCCTGGGTGGAGGCTCCTGAGTGGAGGGGCCTGGGTGGAGACTCCTGGGTGGAGGCTCCTGAGTGGAGGGGCCTGGGTGGAGGCTCCTGGGTGGAGGGGCCTGTGTGGAGGGGCCTGTGTGGAGGGGCCTGTGTGGAGGGGCCTGGGTGGAGGCTCCTGGGTGGAGGCTCCTGAGTGGAGGGGCCTGGGTGGAGGCTCCTGGGTGGAGGGGCCTGTGTGGAGGGGCCTGTGTGGAGGGGCCTGTGTGGAGGGGCCTGTGTGGAGGGGCCTGGGTGGAGGCTCCTGGGTGGAGGCTCCTGAGTGGAGGGGCCTGGGTGGAGGCTTCTGGCTGGAGGGTCCTGGACTTCCTCGTTGGGACCAGCTGGAGTGAGTTCAAAAAGCCATGCCATCCTTTGGACCATCGAGTGTGTCCCACACTATCGAGTGTGTCCCTCACTATCGAGTGTGTCCCTCACATCAAGCATGTCCCTCACCATGGGGTGTGTATTGACTGAAGTCCTCCACCAAGGTCTCCACTGCAGCCACCAGCCTCGCAGTGTTGACCTGTTTGCCTCGGAGTGTGGGTATTATGAGGCATTGAGTTTCCTCCATTCTGTCTTTCAGTCTGAGGAGAGTTGCTGAGATTCTTTCCTGATGTTCTAGAGTTTGCCCTTGTAGTTCCAGCAACTGAGGCGTGATCGAGTCCAGAGACACGCAGCTCAGTGGGACTCGGCAGAGTCCGGGCCTCCAGCAATCCTCCGACTATCGGAACCCTGGGATGTCCCTCCCTCCTCTTGCTGTGGGTCAGGCGGAATGAAGGTGAACGTTGTAGCAATTCTCCAGTCTCTACGTTGGAGGAATGATCTGTGCTGGTCTCTGGGGTGGGCTCCTGTACCTGGCTGCTGGAGACTCCTCCAATGTGTCTACAAGAGAAGGGAGATGTCATGAGTGCATGGCAGGGACAGAACAACACAAGAGACAGGACTCACGTCATCTTGGAATGCTGCCTGAGGCCCTAGCCCACTCTGTCAAAATAGGGGAAACTTCTGCCCTGTATCCCTGATATGGAGGGATTGTCTTATGAGGAAAGGTTAAACAGGTTGGGACTCAATTCATTGGAATTTAGAAGAATGAGAGATTATCTCATTGAAACATAGAGGATTCTAATGGGGCTTTGACAGGGTAAATGCTGAGAGGATCTTTCCCCTGATGGGAGAGTCTGGGACCAGGGGCCATAGTCTCAGAATAAAGGGGCGCAAATTAGGGTGGCACGGTAGCACAGTGGTTAGCACTGCTGCTTCACAGCTCCAGGGTCCTGGGTTCGATTCCCGGCTCGGGCCACTGTCTGTGTGGAGTTTGCACATTCTCCTCGTGTCTGCGTGGGTTTTCTCCGGGTGCTCCGGTTTCCTCCCACAGTCCAAAGATGTGCGGGTTAGGTTGATTGGTCAGGTTAAAAAAAATTGCCCCTTAGAGTCCTGAGATGCATAGGTTAGAGGGATTAGCAGGTAAATATGTGGGGGTAGGGCCTGGGTGGGATTGTGGTCGGTGCAGACTCGATGGGCCGAATGGCCTCCTTCTGTACTGTATGATTTCTATGATTTCTATGAAATTTAAAGACTGAGATGAGGAAGAATTTCTTCTCTCGGAGGGTTGTGAGTCTTTGGAGCTCCTTGGCCCAGAGAACTGTGGGGGGGCAGAGACCTTCGCTGGAATTCTACCACCAACCCACCATGGAACCGGAGCGGGCGAAGGGTGGAAAACTGAAATGTCCATTGACCTCAGGCGGGAAATTCCGGCCTGGCTCGAACAAGGCTGTAAAATCCCACCCCTTGTGTCTATTCAAGGCTGAGACGGATCGATTTTTGATCAGAAAGGGAATCAAAGGTTACAGGGAAAGGGCAGGAAAGTGGACGTGAGGAATATCGGATCAGCCATGATCCTATTGAATGGAGGAGCAGGCTCGAGGGGTCGAATGGCCTCCTACTGTTCCTATTTCTTACGGTATAATGGTCTACTGTCATGACACTTTGGTGAGTAACGGTATACATAGAAACTAGAATCAGGAGTAGGCCATTCGGCCCTTCAAGCCTGCTCCGCCATTCATTTTGATCATGGCTGATCATCGAATTCAATATCCTGATCCCCTCTTTCTCCCATATCCCTTGATCCCTTTATTCCCAAGAGCTATATCTAATTTCTTCTTGAAATCAGACAATGTTTTGGCCTCAACTACTTTCTGTGGTAGTGAATTCCACACATTCACCACCCTCTGGGTGAAGAAATTTCTCCTCACCTCAGTCCTAAAAGTTTTACCCCTTATCCTCAAACTATGACCCCTAGTTCTGGATTCCCCCACCATTAGGAACATTCTTTCTGAATCTGCTCTGTCTAACCTTGTTAGAATTTTATAAGTTTCTATGAGATCCCCTCTCTCTCTTCTAAACGCCACTGAATATAATCCTAAATGACTTAATCTCTCTCACATGACAGACCTGCCATCCCAGGAATCAGCCTGGTAAACCTTCACTGAACTCCCTCTATAGCAAAGACATCCTTCCTCAGATAAGGACACCAAAACTGCACACAATACTCCAGCTGTGGCCTCACCAACGCCCTGTACAATTGCAGCAAATCATCCCTGTCCCTATACTCAAATCCTCTCGCAATGAAGGCCAACATACCATTTGCCTTCTTTACTGCCTGCTGTACCTGCACACTTACTTTCAGCAACTGATACACAAGGACTCCAAGGTCTCGTTGAGTATCCACCTCTCAATTTACACCCATTCAAGTAATAATCCATCTTCCTATTATTGCTACCAAAGTGGATAGCCTCACATTTATCCACATTATGCTGCATCTGCCATGCAGATGCCCACACACTCAGCCTGTCCAAATCACACTGAAGCATCTCTACATCCTCCTCACAGCTCACCCTCCCACCCAATTTTGTATCATCTGCAAATTATTTAATCTTGTTCATTCATGGGATGTGGTTGCTGCTGGCTGGGCCAGCACTTATTGCCCATCCCATCACATCACATGTAGGCCAGGCCATATAAGGATGGCAGATTTCCTTCCCTGAAGGGCATTAGTGAATGAGATTTTTTTAATATGACAATCGAGAATGGTTTCATGGTCACCATTAGACTTTTAATCCAGATTTTTAAACTGAATTCAAATTTCACCATCTGCCATGGTGGGATTCGAACCCAGGTCCCCAGAGCATTACCCTGGGCCTCTAGATGACTAATCCAGCAACAACACCACGACCCACTGTCTGTGCTATATTTGGAGATAATACATTTAGTTCTCACTTCCAAATCATTAACGTATAATGTGAACATGTCATATGAGGAACGGTTGAGGACTCTGGGTCTGTACTCGTTGGAGTTTAGAAGGATGAGTGGGGATCTTATTGAAACTTACAGGATACTGCGAGGCCTGGATAGAATGGACGTGGAGAGGATATTTCCATTAGTAGGAAAAACTAGAACCAGAGGGCACAACCTCAGGCTAAAGGGACGATCCTTTAAAACAGAGATGAGGAGGAATTTCTTCAGCCAGAGAGTGGTGAATCTGTGGAACTCTTTGCCGCAGAAGGCTGTGGAGGTCATGTCATTGAGTGTCTTTAAGACAGAGATAGATTCTTGATTAATAAGGGGATCAGGGGTTATGGGAAAAAGGCAGGAGAATGGGGATGAGAAAAAAATCAGCCATGATTGAATGGCAGAGCAGACTCGATGGGCCGAGTGGCCTAATTCTGCTCCTATGTCTTATGGTCTTATTTATGTCAACTCTTTGCTTCCTGTCTGCTAACCAGTTTTAATATTTATCGCAAAACACTATCCGCAATGCCATATACTTTAACTTTTGATAGTAATCTGCAATGTGGGATCTTGTCAAAAGCCTTCTGAAAGTCTAAATAAACCACACCCACTGCTTCTACCTGGTCAACTCTATTCGTTACATCCTCAAAGAATCCAGTAGATTTGTCAAGCATGATTTCACTTTCATAAATCCATGTTGACTTTGATTATAACTGCTGCCTTCCAAATGCTGAGTTATGAAATCCTTGATAATGGACTCCAGTAACTTCTCCAGTACTGACGTTAGGCTCACTGGTCTATAGTTCCCTATTTTCTCTCTACCTCCCTTTTTGAATAACGGGCTTACATTAGCTACCCTCCAATCTGCAGGAACCATCCAAGAGTCCAATTAATTTTGCAAAATGACCATCAATGGACCCACTATTTCCAGGGCCACTTCCCTAAGTACTCTGGGATGAAGGTTACCAGGACCTGGAGATTTAACAGCTTCAATTCCATCAATTTCCCCAAAACCATTTCTCTACTAATGCTGATTTCCTTCAGCTCTTCACTAAAACTTGTGTTTCTCAGAATTTCTGCTTCGTTATTCATGTCTTTGTGAAGACTGAAGCAAAGTACAAAGTTCGTTCCGCAGCCATTTCTTTGTTCCCTGTTATAAACATGTCGCTTATCTGTGACCCCAATTCTACACACCAAATCACAAAATACTGACATTGCTGCAAGAAAACCCATTATCGGGTCATTATCTCATGGTTGGGATCTTGCTGTGTGCAAATTGGTTGTGAGCTAGCCTGTCGAGGGACAGAAAGGAAAAAGTAGGAACTTAAGGCCTGAAAACTAGAATCTCCTCTCAATAAATCATTCCGGTGTGAAAATCTGAGCTGAAACTCTCCAGGTGCCAGATGTTTTTAAAGTTTAGGAAGGGCTCGAGCTTTCTCCTTCTGTGCAGTGAGGTCAATGTGAGTGTTGCAGAGTAGAATGGGTAGGACATAGAAACAGGAGGAGACCATTCAGCCCCTCGGTCAGCGCCTAGCTCACCTGAGATCTAACATCACATTGTTACTGTATCTATTTCCATCGTGACGCCTATCCAGTTCTGCTTTTTGCATAAAAGTCTTATTTTTATAAATTAACAATTGATCTATCTGCTGTTTGCAGAATTGAGTTCCAAATTTCTTCTCAGCTGGAGTGTTGTGTCCAGTTCTGGGCTCCGCACTTTAGGAAGGATGTGAAAATATTGGAGAGAGAGCAGGAAAGATTCCTGAGACTGGTTCCCAGGGTGAGGAACCTCAGTTATGAAGATAAAATAGGGAAGTCAGACAGCGCTCCCTGGAGAAGGGAGGTTCCAAGGAGATTTGATAGAAAGGTTCAAAATCATAGAACATAGAACATAGAAAAACTACAGCACAATACAGGCCCTTCAGCCCACAAAGTTGTGCCGAACATGTCCCTACCTTAGTGATTACTAGGCTTACCTATAACCCTCTATCTTACTAAGTTCCATGTACTTATCTAAAAGTCTCTTAAAAGACCCTATCGAATCCGCCTCCACTGCCGTTGCTGGCAGCCCATTCCACGCACCCACCACCCTCTGAGTGAAAAACTTACCCCTGACATCTCCTCTGTACCTGCTCCCCAGCACCTTAAACCTGTGTCCTCTTGTGGCAGCCATTTCAGCCCTGGGAAAAAGCCTCTGACTATCCACTCGATCAATACCTCTCAACATCTTATACACCTCTATCAGGTCACCCCTCATTCTCCGTCTCTCCAAGGAGAAAAGGCCGAGCTCACTCAACCTATCCTCATAAGGCATGCCCCCCAACCCAGGCAACATCCTTGTAAATCTCCTCTGCACACTTTCTATGGCTTCCTGTAATGAGGCGACCAGAACTGAGCACAGTACTCCAAGTGGGGTCTGACCAGGGTCTTATATAGCTGCAACATTATCTCATGACTCCTAAACTCAATTCCTCGAATGATGAAGGCCAGTACACCATACGCCTTCTTAACCACAGCCTCAACCTGCACAGCTGCTTTGAGCGTCCTATGAACTCGGACCCCAAGATCCTTCTGATCTTCCACACTGCCAAGAGTCCTACCATTAATATTATATTCCGCCATCCTATTTGACCTGCCAAAATGAACCACCTCACACTTATCTGGGTTGAACTCCATCTGCCACTTCTCCGCCCAGTCTTGCATCCTATCAATGCCTCGCTGCAACTTCTGACATCCCTCCACACTATCCACAACACCTCCAACCTTTGTGTCATCAGCAAACTTACCAACCCATCCCTCCACTTCCTCATCCAGGTCATTTATAAAAATCACAAAGAGTCAGGGTCCCAGAACAGATCCCTGGGGCACTCCACTGGTGACCGACCTCCATACAGAATATGACCCATCTATAGCCACTCTTTGCCTTCTGTGGGCAAGCCAGTTCTGGATCCACAAAGCAATGTCCCCTTGGATCCCATGCCCCCTCACTTTCTCAATAAGCCTTACATGGGGCACCTTATCAAATGCCTTGCTGAAGTCCATATATACTACATCTACTGCTCTTCCTTCATCAATGTGTTTAGTCACATTCTCAAAAAATTCAATCAGGCTTGTAAGGCATGATCTGCCTTTGACAAAGCCATGCTGACTATTCTTAATCATATTATACCTCTCCAAATGTTCATAAATCCTGCCTCTCAGGATCTTCTCCATCAACTTACCAACCACTGAGGTTAGACTCACTGGTCTATAATTTCCAGGGCTATCTCTACTCCCTTTCTTGAATAAAGGAACAACCTCCGCAATCCTCCAATCCTCCGGAACCTCTCCCGTCTCCATTGATGATGCAAAGATCATCGCCAGAGGCTCAGCAATCTTCTCCCTCGCCTCCCACAGTAGGCTGGGGTACATCTCATCCGGTCCTGGTGACTTTTCTAACTTGATGCTTTTCAAAAGCTCCAACACATCCTCTTTCTTAATATCTACATGCTCAAGCTTTTCAGTCCACTGCAAGTCTGCACTATAACCACCAAGATCCTTTTCCATAGTGAATACTGAAGTAAAGTATTCATTAAGTACCTCTGCTATTTCTTCTGGTACCATACAAACTTTCCCACCGTCACACTTGATAGGCCCTATTCTTTCACGTCTTATCCTCTTGCTCTTCATATACTTGTAGAATGCCTTGGGGTTTTCCTTAATCCTGCCTGCCAAGGCCTTCTCATGACCCCTTCTGGCTCTCCTAATTTCCTTCTTAAGATCCTTCCTATTAGCCGTATACTCTTCTAGATCTCGAACATTACCGTGCTCCCTGAACCTTTTGTAAGCTTTTCTTTTCTTCTTGACTAGATTCATTACAGCCTTTGTACACCACGGTTCCTGTAACCTACCATAACTTCCCTGTCTCATTGGAACCTGTCCCATGAGAGGTCTGGACAGTTTTAAGTGTTAAGTTTATTTATTATTGTCACAAGTACTCTTTCATTAACACTGCAATGAAGTTACCGTGAAAATCCCCAAGTCGCCACACTCCGGCACCTGTTCAGGTACACTGAGGGAAAATTTAGCATGGTCAATGCACCCTATCCAGCACGTCCTTTGGACAGAGTAAAGAGGGAGAAAATGTTTCCACTCCTGGAGGGATCGAGAATGAGAGGGCACAGATTTAAAGTAATTGGTACAAGAAGCAAAAGTGAGGAAAAATTTTTCACACAGTGAGTGGTTAGGATCTGGAATGCACTGTCTGAGAGTGTGGTGGAGACAGATTCACACAGCGAGTGGTTAGGATCTGGAATATACTGTCTGAGAGTGTGGTGGAGACAGATTCACACAGCGAGTGATTAGGATCTGGAATGCACTGTCTGAGTGTGGTGGAGACAGATTCACACAGTGAGTGGTTAGGATCTGGAATGCACTGTCTGAGAGTGTGGTGGAGACAGATTCACACAGTGTGTGGTTAGGATCTGGAATGCACTGTCTGAGAGTGTGGTGGAGACAGATTCACACAGTGTGTGGTTAGGATCTGGAATGCACTGTCTGAGAGTGTGGTGGAGACAGATTCACACAGTGAGTGGTTAGGATCTGGAATGTACTGTCTGAGAGTGTGGTGGAGACAGATTCACACAGTGAGTGGTTAGGATCTGGAATGCACTGTCTGAGAGTGTGGTGGAGACAGATTCACACAGTGTGTGGTTAGGATCTGGAATGCACTGTCTGAGAGTGTGGTGGAGACAGATTCACACAGTGAGTGGTTAGGATCTGGAATGTACTGTCTGAGAGTGTGGTGGAGAAACGTTTACACAGCTAGTGGGTAAGATCTGGAATGCATGGGTGGCACAGTGGTTAGCGCTGTTGCCTCATAGCATTAGGGACCCGGGGTCAGTTCCCGGCTCGGGTCACTGTCTGTGTGGAGTCTGCATGTTCTCCCCGTGTCTGCATAGGTTTCCTCCAGGTGCTCCAGTTTCCTCCCACAGTCTGAAAGCCATGCTGGTTAGTTGCATTGGCCGTGCTAAATTCTCCCTCAGTGTACCCGGACAGGCGTCGGAGTGTGACGACTTGGGGATTTTCACAGTAACTTCATTGCAGTGTTAATGTGAGCCTACATGTGACTAATAATTAAACTTAAACACCAAAATAAAATGAACCACCAATTCTTAAGCTCCTTGTTATCTGTGGGATCTTGCTGTGCACACATTGGGCAGAATTTTACGATCATGCCCGTTTTGCGGTGGGAAAATGTCATAAAGTTGGGCGTGGCTCGGGTAGCGGTAACTCCGTCTGTTTTTGCGTCCATCCCCACTTTACAAAAAGAAATATTCGGCGCGATTGGGATCCCACCCAAAACGGGCGAAGTGTCAATTTGCATTGTTTTGCATTCATCACAATGTGATTAGTGAGTTTCACTCCCAGTCGCCCCAGCTCACCCGCCGTAACCACCTCGCCCACTGCAGCTGGATCGGTGAGGAAAACACCTCCTCTATAAATTCTGATTCAGGTGCTTGATCAGCGAGGGTGAGCGAGGAGGTCAGTGTCCGCGTTCAAACTGCTCCGTGAAGCTCAGAGGGGATTGTTTCATGGCTGACGTGTTGCGTTTCGGGTCGGGGTGGCGATGATTTGATTTGATTTGATTTATTATTGTCACATGTATTAACATACAGTGAAAAGTATTGTTTCTTGCGCACTGTACAGACAAAGCATACCGTTCATAGAGAAGGAAACGAGAGAGTGCAGAATGTAATATTACAGTCATAGCTAGGGTGCAGAGAAAGATCAACTTAATGCAAGGTAGGTCCATTCAAAAGTCTGACAACAGCAGGGAAGAAGCTGTTCTTGAGTCGGTCGGTACGTGACCTCAGACTTTTGTATCTTTTTCCCAAAGGAAGAAGGTGGAAGAGAGAATGTCGGGGGTGCATGGAGTCCTTAATTATGCTGGCTGCTTTGCCGAGGCAGCAGGAAGTGTAGACAGAGTCAATGGATGGGAGGCTGGTTTGCGTGATGGACTGGGCTACATTCACGAACTTTTGTAGTTTCTTGCGGTCTTGGGCAGAGCAGGAGCCATACCAAGCTGTGATACAACCAGAAAGAATGCTTTCTATTGAGCATCTGTAAAAGTTGGTGAGAGTCGTAGCTGACATGCCAGATTTCCTTAGTCTTCTGAGAAAGTAGAGGCGTTGGTGGGGCTTTCTTAACTATAGTGTCGGCATGGGGGGGACCAGGACAGGTTGTTGGTGATCTGGGCACCTAAAAACTTGAAGCCCTCGACCCTTTCTACTTCATCCCCATTGATGTAGACAGGGGCATGTTCTCCTTTACGCTTCCTGAAGTCGATGACAATCACCTCCGTTTTGTTGACATTGAGGGAGAAATTATTGTTGCCGCACCAGTTCACCAGATTCTCTATCTCATTCCTGTACTCTGTCTCGTCATTGTTTGAGATCCGACCCACTATGGTGCAAGTGTGTGGGGGGGGATAGGGTTCTCTTGTTGCTCACGGGGTCCAACTCAGACTCTCAGCACAGATCCGGGTCTGAGCGCTGACTCTGGGTCCTAGTACTGGCAGCAGAAAGTACTGTTGCAGTTGGGGGATGGACTGGAAACTCTCTGAAGTGGCAGAGCTGCAGCCTCGGGACTAGTCAAGCAGCACTGTCAGTGGACACTACTGCATGTATTCTTGGTGGGGGCTTGTGAGTGGGAGGGGGAATGGGGGGCGGTATTTCCATTCTGGGATCTGTGGGGGGGATGGGGAGTGTGTGTTGCTGGGGGGGGTGTGGGGAGGGTATGGGGAGTGTGTGTTGGTGGGGGTCTGTGGGGTGGGGTATGGGGAGTGTGTGTTGGTGGGGGTCTGTGGGGGGGTATGGGGAGTGTGTGTTGGTGGGGGTCTGTGGGGGGGGGTATGGGGAGTGTGTGTTGGTGGGGGTGTGTGGGGGGGGTATGGGGAGTGTGGGTTGCTTGGGGTCTGTGGGGGGGGTATGGGGAGTGTGGGTTGCTGGGGGTCTGTGGGGGGGGTATGGGGAGTGTGTGTTGGTGGGGGTGTGTGGGGGGGGTATGGGGAGTGTGTGTTGCTGGGGGTCTGTGGGGGGGGTATGGGGAGTGTGTGTTGGTGGGGTTGTGGGGGGGGGTATCGGGAGTGTGCGTTGCTGGAGGTCTGTGGGGGGGGTATGGGGAGTGTGTGTTGGTGGGGGTCTGTGGGGGGGTATGGGGAGTGTGCGTTGCTGGGGGTCTGTGGGGGGGGTATGGGGAGTGTGCGTTGCTAGAAGTCTGTGGGGTGGGGTATGGGGAGTGTGCGTTGCTAGGGGTCTGTGGGGTGGGGTATGGGGAGTGTGTGTTGGGGGGGGTCTGTGGGGGGGTATGGGGAGTGTGTGTTGGTGGGGGTCTGTGGGGGGGTATGGGGAGTGTGTGTTGGTGGGGGTGTGTGGGGGGAGTATGGGGAGTGTGGGTTGCTAGGGGTCTGTGGGGGGGTATGGGGAGTGTGGGTTGCTGGGGGTCTGTTGGGGGGGTATGGGGAGTGTGTGTTGGTGGGGGTGTGTGGGGTGGGTATGGGGAGTGTGTGTTGCTGGGGGTGTGTGGGGGGGTATGGGGAGTGTGCGTTGCTGGGGGTCTGTGGGGAGGGGGTATGGGGAGTGTGGGTTGCTGGGGGTCTGTGGGGGGGGTATGGGGAGGGTGGGTTGCTAGGGGTCTGTGGGGGGGGGGTATGGGGAGTGTGGGTTGCTGGGGGTCTGTGGGGGGGGTATGGGGAGTGTGTGTTGGTGGGGCTGTGTGGGGGGGGTATGGGGAGTGTGTGTTGCTGGGGGTCTGTGGGGTGGGTATGGGGAGTGTGTGTTGCTGGGGGTGTGGGGGGTATGGGGAGTGTGTGTTAGTGGGGGTGTGTGGGGAGGGTATGGGGAGTGTGTGTTGCTGGGGGTGTGGGGGGTATGGGGAGTGTGTGTTGCTGGAGGTCTGTGGGGGGAGGGTATGGGGAGTGTGTGTTGCTGGGGGTGTGTGGGGTGGGTATGGGGAGTGCGCGTTGCTGGAGGTCTGTGGGGAGGGGGTATGGGGAGTGTGCGTTGCTGGGGGTCTGTGGGGGGGGTATGGGGAGTGTGGGTTGCTAGGGGTCTGTGGGGTGGGGTATGGGGAGTGTGTGTTGGTGGGGGTCTGTGGGGGGGTATGGGGAGTGTGTGTTGGTGGGGGTCTGTGGGGGGGGGTATGGGGAGTGTGCGTTGCTGGGGGTGTGTGGGGTGGGGTATGGGGAGTGTGTGTTGGTGGGGGTCTGTGGGGGGGGTATGGGGAGTGTGCGTTGCTGGGGGTCTGTGGGGTGGGGTATGGGGAGTGTGTGTTGGTGGGGGTCTGTGGGGGGGGTATGGGGAGTGTGTGTTGGGGGGGGGATGGGGGGGGGTGTTGCTGGGTGTGTGTGGGGGGGGTATGGGGGGGGGTGTTGCTGGGGGTGTGTGGGGAGGTATGGGGAGTGTGTAATGCTGGGGGTGTGTGGGGGGATATGGGGAGTGTGTGTTACTGGGGGTGTGTGGGGGGTATGGGGAGTGTGTGTGGGGAGGGTGTGTGGAGGGTATGGGGAGTGTGTGTGGGGAGGGTGGGGGAGCGTATGGGGAGTGTGTGTTGCTGGGGGTGTGTGGGGGGGGCTATGGGGGAGTGTGTAATGCTGGGTGTGTGTGGGGTGATATGGGGAGTGTGTGTTGCTGGGTGTGTGTGGGGGGGGTATGGGGGGGGGGTGTTGCTGGGGGTGTGTGGGGGGATATGGGGAGTGTGTAATGCTGGGTGTGTGTGGGGGGATATGGGGAGTGTGTGTTACTGGGTGTGTGTGGAGGGTATGGGGAGTGTGTGTGGGGAGGGTGTGTGGAGGGTATGGGGAGCGTGCGTTGCTGGGGGTGTGTGGGGGGTATGGGGAGTGTGCGTTGCTGGGGGTGTGTGGGGGGTATGGGGAGTGTGTGTTACTGGGGGTGTGTGGGGGCTATGGGGAGTGTGTGTGGGGAGGGTATGTGGAGGGTATGGGGAGTGTGTGTTGGTGGGGGTCTGTGGGGGGGGTATGGGGAGTGTGTGTTGGTGGGGGTGTGTGGGGAGATTATGGGGAGTGTGTGTTGCTGGAGGTCTGTGGGGGGGGTATGGGGAGTGTGTGTTGCTGGGGGTGTGTGGGGAGGTTATGGGGAGTGTGTGTTGCTGGAGGTCTGTGGGATGGGGGTATGGGGAGTGTGCGTTGCTGGGGGTGTGTGGGGGGGGTATGGGGAGTGTGCGTTGCTGTAGGTCTGTGGGGGGGGTATGGGGAGTGTGTGTTGCTGGGGGTCTGTGGGGGGGGTATGGGGAGTGTGCGTTGCTAGGGGTCTGTGGGGTGGGGTATGGGAGTGTGTGTTGGTTGGGGTCTGTGGGGGGGGTATGGGGAGTGTGTGTTGGGGGGGGTCTGTGGGGGTATGGGGAGTGTGTGTTGGTGGGGGTCCGTGGGGGGGTATGGGGAGTGTGTGTTGGTGGGGGTGTGTGGGGGGGGGTATGGGGAGTGTGGGTTGCTAGGGGTCTGTGGGGTGGTATGGGGAGTGTGGGTTGCTGGGGGTCTGTTGGGGGGGTATGGGGAGTGTGTGTTGGTGAGGGTGTGTGGGGGGGGTATGGGGAGTGTGTGTTGCTGGGGGTCTGTGGGGGGGTATGGGGAGTGTGTGTTGCCGGGGGTCTGTGGGAGGGGGTATGGGGAGTGTGTGTTGCTGGGGATGTGGGGGGGGTTATGGGGAGTGTGTGTTGGTGGGGGTCTGTGGGGGGGTATGGGGAGTGTGGGTTGCTAGGGGTCTGTGGGGGGGTATGGGGAGTGTGTGTTGGTGGGGGTCTGTGGGGGGGGTATGGGGAGTGTGGGTTGCTAGGGGTCTGTGGGGGGTATGGGGAGTGTGTGTTGCTGGGGGTGTGGGGGGGTATGGGGAGTGTGTGTTGGTGGGGGTCTGTGGGGGTGGTATGGGGAGTGTGCGTTGCTGGGTGTCTGTGGGGGGGGTATGGGGGGTGTGTGTTGCTGGGGGTGTGTTGGGGGGAGGCTTGGGTAGTGTGTGTTGCTGTGAGGGTCTGTGGGGGGAGCATGGGGAGTGTGTGTTGCTGGGGGTGTGTGTGTGGGTGGGATATGGGGAGTGTGTGTTGGTGGGGGTGTGTGGGGAGGGTATGGGGAGTGTGTGTTGGTGGGGGTGTGTGGGGGGGTATGGGGAGTGTGCGTTGGTGGGGGTGTGTGGGGGTGGTATTGGGAGTGTGTGTTGCTGGGGGTGTGTGGGGGGAGGGTATGGGGAGTGTGTGTTGCTGGGGGTGTGTGGGGGAGGGGGTATGGGGAGTGTGTGTAGCAGGGGGTGTGTTGGGGGGGCTTGGGTAGTGTGTGTTGCTGGGAGGGTCTGTGGGGGGAGCATGGGGAGTGTGCATTGCTAGGGGTGTGTGGGGGGTTATGGGGAGTGTGTGTTGCTGGGGGTGTGTGTGGGGGGGGGTATGGGGGGGTGTGTTGCTGGGGGGGTGTTGGGGGGGGCTTGGGTAGTGTGTGTTGCTGGGAGGGTCTGTGGGGGGAGCATGGGGAGTGTGCATTGCTAGGGGTATGTGGGGGGTTATGGGGAGTGTGTGTTGTTGGGGGGGTGTGTTGGGGGGGTTATGGGTAGTGTGTGTTGCTGGGAGGGTCTGTGGGGGGAGCATGGGGAGTGTGCATTGCTAGGGGTGTGTGGGGGGTTATGGGGAGTGTGTGTTGTTGGCGGGGTGTGTTGGGGGGGGTATGGGGGGTGTGTGTTGCTGGGGGGGTGTTGGGGGGGCTTGGGTAGTGTGTGTTGCTGGGAGGGTCTGTGGGGGGAGCATGGGGAGTGTGCATTGCTAGGGGTGTGTGGGGGGTTATGGGGAGTGTGTGTTGCTGGGTGTGTGTGGGGGGGGGTATGGGGGGGGTGTGTTGCTGGGGGTGTGTGGGGGGGTATGGGGAGTGTGTAATGCTGGGGGTGTGTGGGGGGATATGGGGAGTGTGTGTTACTGGGGGTGTGTGGGGGGTATGGGGAGTGTGTGTGGGGAGGGTGTGTGGAGGGTATGGGGAGTGTGTG
Organism: Mustelus asterias; assembly: GCF_964213995.1. Taxonomy (NCBI): domain Eukaryota; kingdom Metazoa; phylum Chordata; class Chondrichthyes; order Carcharhiniformes; family Triakidae; genus Mustelus; species Mustelus asterias. The sequence continues at coordinate 30,176,939 of NC_135821.1, forward strand.
TGGGGAGAGTGTGTGGAGGGTATGGGGAGTGTGTGTTACTGGGGGTGTGTGGGGGCTATGGGGAGTGTGTGTGGGGAGGGTGTGTGGAGGGTATGGGGAGTGTGTGTGGGGAGGGTGTGTGGAGGGTATGGGGAGTGTGTGTTGCTGGGGGTGTATGGGGGGGTATGGGGAGTGTGTGTTACTGGGGGTGTGTTGGGGGTATGGGGAGTGTGTGTTACTGGGGGTGTGTGGGGGCTATGGGGAGTGTGTGTGGGGAGGGTGTGTGGAGGGTATGGGGAGTGTGTGTTGCTGGGGATGTGTGGGGGAGCGTATGGGGAGTGTGTGTTGCTGGGGGTGTATGGGGGGGTATGGGGAGTGTGTGTTACTGGGGGTGTGTTGGGGGTATGGGGAGTGTGTGTGGGGAGGGTGGGGGAGGGTATGGGGAGTGTGCGTTGCTGGGCTGGGGGTGTGTGGGGGGTATGGGGAGTGTGTGTGGTGAGGGTGTGTGGAGGGTATGGGGAGTGTGTGTGGTGAGGGTGTGTGGGGGGTATGGGGAGTGTGTGTGGTGAGGGTGTGTGGGGGGTATGGGGAGTGTGTGTGGTGAGGGTGGGTGAGGGTATGTGTGGGGAGGGTGGGGGAGGGTATGGGGAGTGTGCGTTGCTGGGCTGGGGGTGTGTGGGGGGTATGGGGAGTGTGTGTGGGGAGGGTGTGTGGAGGGTATGTGTGGGGAGGGTGGGGGAGGGTATGTGTGGGGAGGGTGGGGGAGGGTATGGGGAGTGTGCGTTGCTGGGCTGGGGGTGAGCAGAGTTCTTTAACCTCCCCGTCTGTCTCTCCCCATCTCCAAATCCTCCCTGCCCCATTTCCGACTGACGTGATGGCTTCTGCGGTGGAACCAATCGATCTCGCTGTTCTTTGGGTTGCTGCCGGAGCTGGGGGGGGGGGGGGGGGGCAGCTGGAGGGTGAATTGTGGGCCCAGCAGGCCCAGGCCTTACCACTCGCAGGAGGAGAGGGAGGTGCTTGGGGGTCAGGGGCTGGATGCGCGCAGGTTGCTGGGGGTGGGGAGATCTGGAGGTCATTCCGGGGGATAGAATCGTAGAATCATACAGTACAGAAGGAGGCCATTTGGCCCATCGAGTCTGCACTGACCACAATCCCACCCAGGCCCGATCCCCGTAACACCATGCATTTACCTTAGCTAGTCTCCCTGATGATGCTGGATGAGGTGGAACCCTCACCCTCGCTGCCCGGATGAGGTCATTCAGTTTTTTGCGGCACTGCTTCCCGGTTCTCCCGGCCGGTGTCCTGGCACTAACACATGCTGCAACCGCCTCCCAGGCTGCATTTCCATCCCTTCCTCTGGGATAGCGTCCTGCTGGGGGGAGGAGGGTGTCCGCCTTGCCTCCACCACCTCCAGCACCCTGGCCAGATCAGCATCGGAAAACCAGGGAGCTGCCTTCCTGGAGGCCACTTTTTCCTGCACTGCCTGCCTGTCCATCCTTAGGGAGCTGCCCCTTGCTAAGGCAGATCAGCTGCAGGTGGTTTGGGTGAGTCAGGCGCCTGTTAGAGCACTCCAGTGAGTTTAATGCAGTTTGCCTTGTTAACATGGAGGGGAAGCCAAGTCAGCACTTGCGGGTGTGCTGATGGGGTTGGGGTGTGGATGGATTTGTGCCACTGTGATGATGGGGGGCAGGGGAGAGAGAGAGAGAGGGCCAGTTATCGGGGCCAGGGGGTGATGAGGGGGCCATGTGCATGTGGGTCCGGAGGGACCTGGGAGGGGGGGTAAGAGGGTCAGTAATGTTAGGGAGGGGTCTCCAATGTCCGTTGGTGGGGGAGGGGGAGGCTGTATCTGGCCCAGGGGTGGGGGAGAGAGAGGGTCATGCCAATCAGCCATCGGGGCCAGGGGGTGATGGGGTAGCTGTGGTAAACCACTGTTAGCTTATTGCATGTGTGTGTGTGTGTGTGTATGTGTGACATGCCTGGACACGCCCCTGCCGGCCCTGCCTGAGACTCCTCCCCCCCTGGTCCAGGTATAAAGGTGACTGCTGCCCCCCCCCCCCCCCCGCCTCAGTCTCTGGACCAGTTCATCAGCATGGGTGTGCTCCAAGTCTTTTGTGAATAAAAGCCTATTTGTTCTTGCATACAAACTAGTCTTTGCTTGATTGATAGTGCATCAGTAGCCATGTGCGAGGGAGTCCGGGGGGATTCAGTGGGGTAAGGGGGTGAGTAATATTGGGGAGGGGTCTCCGATGTCCATGGGGAGAAGGGGAAGGCTGTATCTGGCCCGGGGTGGTGGGGGTGGGGGGAAAGTGGGGGGGGGTTCCTGTCAGCAGAGTTGCTTTTGTTTGCTGTTTTTCTGCGCATGCGCAGTTTGTGGCTCCAATCAGAGCTGGTGGCTGTCTGGCGAATTCAGCCCCGCCCACTGCCTGAGTGGCTAGAAACACTCTCGCCCATATTTTCAAAGACTAAGCGTATAAAACTGGGAGTGAAAACTCGTCCGAAAAACAGATCAGCAACCCTCCCATTTTCACGCTCGCTGGACGCCCAGAAAAAATCTCGTATAATTCCACACATTGTCTCAATTACAACAGTGACTGCAGTTCGGGAGTTGCACCATTGTCTGTGATGTGGTCTGGGATGTCACATTGACAGAAGAGGTTTGGTAGAAATGCTTTCCAGTCAGCTTTTGCTTCTTCCATGCAATCAAAAGCCTGAATCTCGCCAGATTCAGCCCCAAGCTTAACTCAGGTACATCTACAAAGCACAGCTTGTAACTCACACTGAGATAAGTGTGAGGACCTCAGAGCCACGTTTCCATCTCTTTGCTCGCTCTGTATCTTACTCCCTGCCGCGTCTGGGTAACACAGTTAATCTGATGTTGGTTTATTACAGGAGGTATATCATGTGGTCCATTCTGTGAAAGGCAGCCATTGTCTCACAGTGGGCCTGCTCTGCCTGTGATTACCTAGAGCAATTTCATTGTATGCGGTCTCATGGTTGATTGGTGGCAACACAGTTACTATGGGAACACATAGCACACAAAGTGCAATTTTCTGCAGAGTGCAGTTAAAGTGAGATAGCTGTTAAGTGTTCCACAGATTCTGTTATTTCCTAATAAGGAGAAGATGTGGTCCTTTAAGAATCATTCACAGGATGGGATATGCAGCCTGGGGTGTGACACTTTCACTGATAAATTTTTATAAAGTTAAAATTGACAACAAAACCTCTGGATTATTGACCTCAAGGAGCCAAGGACAGCAAGCTCGAAGGCGAGATTCCTCTGGGAAAGGGTAAGATTATCGGATTGAGTATTCTGTTCTTTCATTCTTGCTCATTGGGGCAACTCTGGAATTTGTGTCTATCTCTGTATCCAGTGATCCCTGTGGGCCCCGGTTCTCTCTCATTTCCCTATTCCAGAAGGTGATGGGCAGCACTGTGGCACAGTGGTTAGCATTGCTGCCTCGCAGCTCCAGGGACCTGGGTTCGATTCCCGGCTTGGGTCACTGTCTGTGTGGAGTCAGCACGTTCTCCCCGTGTCTGCGTGGGTCTCCTCCGGGTGCTCCGGTTTCCTCCCACGGTCCGAAAGACGTGCTGGTTAGGGTACATTGGCCGTGCTAAATTCTCCCTCAGTGTAACCCGAACAGGCACCGGAGTGTGGCGACTAGGAGATTTTCACAGTAACTTCATTACAGTGTTAACGTAAGCCTACTTGTGACACTAATAAATAAACTTTAAACTTTGATTCAATCAGGTTATCCCCTACTGTAAGGTGGAAGCTATCCTGAACAATGAGAATATGAAGCTCTGATTTAACCTTTGTTTACCCTGGTCATGAGTTTGTGCACAAAACAGCAAAGGAGAAAAGCAACAGATTAGATGAGGCAAAATATTTTAATTTGAGACACACTTAAGAGCTAGTGGGCAGTGTAACTAATTTCTGCAAATATGAAAATATATTTGTACATTTTGTGACATGAAGCATACATTTTATACATGTCGGTAAACACTGCAGTCTGATACAGAGAAATTGTGATGTGAGTTACACATCACACTTGTTAAAGCATTTAAAGCAAGGGTTTGTGAAATGTATTTGCCGCAGTGAGTTGCACTGAGGTTGGATCTGGTTAGATAAGTGAGTTTAAATCAGCATTCCTTAAATGGTTCAATTGAAAGCATGACAAGGTCGAAATTGTGACTGGCTTAATCCTTCACCAGCCGGGGCATTGAGTTTAAAAATTGGCAAGTCATGTTGCAGCTTTATAGCACCTTAGTTGGGCCGCACTTGGAATATAGTGTTCAATTCTGGTCGCCACACTACCAGAAGGATGTGGAGGCTTTGGAGAGGGTACAGAAAAGATTTACCAGGATGTTGCCTGGTATGGAGGGTATTAGTTATGAGGAGAGGTTGGAGAAACTTGAGTCTCTGGAATTCATTCCCACAGGAAGTAATTGGTGCCAAAACATTGAATGTATTCAAGAGGCGGATAGATAAAGCACTTGGGGCGAATGGGATCAAAGGTCATGGGGAGAAAGCAGGATGAGGCTATTGAGTTGGACGATCAGCCATGATTGTAATGAATGGTGGGGCAGGCTCGAAGGGCCAAATGGCCTCCTCCTGCTCCTATCTTCTTTGTTTCTATGCTTCGAAACTTGGTTTGTTCTCACTGGAATGACGGAGGTTGAGGGGCGACCTGATAGAAGTCGACAAGATTATGAGGGGCATGGACAGAGTGGATAGTCAGAAGCTTTTTCCCAGGGTGGAAGAGTCAATTACTAGAGGGCATAGGTTTAAGTTGAGAGGGGCAAGGTTTAAAGGAGATGTACGAGGCATGTTTTTTTACACAGAGGGTGGTGGGTGCCTGGAACTCACTGCCCGAGCAGGTAGTGGAAGCAGATACGATCGTGACTTTTAAGGGGTGGAGTGGTCTGAGATTGGATTGGGATGGGCTGACTGGGCTGGGTTTGGATTGGGGTGGGCTTGGATTGGATTGGGATGGGTTGGGATTGGATTGGGATGGGCTGGGATTGGCTTACAATGGGTTGGGACTGGATTGGGATAAGGATGGGTTGAATGGTCTGGGATGTTGGATTGGGTTGAATGTTCTAGGATTGGATTGGGATGGGCTGGGATTGGATTAAGATGGGTTGGGATTGGATTGGGATGGGCTGGGATTGGATTAAGATGGGTTGGGATTGGATTGGGATGGGCTGGGATTGGATTAAGATGGGTTGGGATTGGATTGGGATAAGGATGGGTTGAATGGTCTGGGATGTTGGATTGGGTTGAATGTTCTAGGATTGGATTGGGATGGGCTGAATGGGCCAGGATTGGGATTATCTGAAACTAGGTGCATTAAAAGCAGAAAGTGCTGGAAATACTCAACAGTCAGGAAGCATCTGCGGTTGGAGAAGCGGAGTTTATATTTCAGGCAGATGACCTTTCACCAGAACTGGGAAAAGATAGAAGTTTGATAGAATTTGAGCAAATAAAGGGGGCAAAATGTCTGGGTAGAGGGCAGGAGGGATTAAATGACAAATTGTTTCATTGCTAAAGCGAGTGGTACAGAATAATGTAAAGAAATAAAAGATGTGGCGTGAACGACAGGATTGCAGTCATCGGAATTCAAAGTTAAAGAAGAAACGGGATTGTAAACGGAATGAGTGAAGGAAAATGGAGTGAAGTAGACGCAGCGATATTGGGGTGTGTTTGATTTGCAAACTGAAGGAAGTCAGCATTTGTAGAGAAATGGTTTTGGGGAAATTGATGGGATTGAAGGTGGATAAATCTCCAGATCCTAATAACCTCCATCCCAGAGTATTTAAGGAAGTGGCCCTGGAAATGGTAGATCCATTGATGGCTATTTTGCAAAATTCTTTGGACTCTGGAATAGTTCCTACAGGTCGGAGAGTAGCTAATGTAATCCCGCTATTCAAAAAGGGAGGTAGAGAGAAAACAGGGAATTATAGACCAGTGAGCCTAATGTTGGAATTGGGGAAGTTGCTCGAGTCCATTCTCAAGAATTTCATAACTCGGCATTTGGAAGGCAGTGGTTATAATCAGACAAAGTCAGCATGGATTTACAAAAGGGAAATCATGCTTGACGAATCTATTGGAATCTTTTGAGGATGTAACTAGTAAAGTTGATCAAGGAGAACCAGTGGATGTGGTTTATTTAGACTTTCACAAGGCTTTGGACAAGATCTCACATAACAGACTACAATGTAAAGTTAAAGCACATGGGGTTGCAGGTAATATCTTGAGATGGATAGAAAGCTGGTTAGCAGATAGGAAGCAAAGAGGTTTGCACGAATGGGTCTTTTTCTGATTGGCAGTCAGTGACTAGTGGGGTTCCGCAGTGATCTGTGTAGGACTCCAACTGTTCACATTATATATTAATGATTTAGAAGAGGGAACTGAATGTGTTACCTCCAAATTTGCAGATGATACAAAGTTGGGTGGGCGGGTGAGCTGTGAGGAGGATGCAGAGATGCTTCAGCGTGATTTGGACAGGCTGCGTGTGTGGGCATCTGCATGGCAGATGCAGTATAATGTGGATAAATGTGAGGTTATCCACTTTGATAGCAATAATAGGAAGACAGATTATTACTTAAACAGTGGTAAATTGAGAGAGGTGGATACTCAGCGAGACCTTGGAGTCCTCATACAACAGTTGCTGAAAGTAAGCACGCAGGTACAGCAGGCAGTAAAGAAGGCAAATGGTATGTTGGCCTTCATAGCGAGAAGATCTGAGTATAGGGATAGGGATGTTTTGCTGCAATTGTACAGGGCGTTGGTGAGGCCACACCTGGAGTATTGTGTGCAGTTTTGGTCGCCGTATCTGAGGAAGGATGTCCTTGCTATTGACGGAGTACAGCGAAGGTTTACCAGGCTGATTCCTGGGATGGCAGGTCTGTCAAATGAGGAAAGACTAAGTGGGTTAGGATTATATTCACCGGAGGAAGAAGAATGAGAGGGGATCTCATAGAAACTTATAAAATTCTAACAGTGTTAGACAGGGTAGATTCAGAAAGAATGTTCCCAATGGTGGGGGAGTCCAGAACTAGGGGTCACAGTTTGAGGATAAGGGGTAAAACTTCTGGGACTGAGGTGAGGAGGAATTTATTCACCCAGAGGGTGGTGAATGTGTGGAATTCACTCGCACAGAAAGTAGCTGAGGCCAAAACATTGTCTGATTTCAAGAAGAAATTAGATATAGCTCTTGGGGCTAAAGGGATCAAGGGATATAGAGGAAGGGGGATCAGGTTATTGGCTTGGATGATCAGCCATCATCAAATTGAATGGTGGAGCCGGCTCGAAGGGCTGAATGGCCTCCTCCTGCTTCTAGTTTCTATGTACGATGTTCCTCTATGAAAGTTAAGGATCCCATTTGATTCTTTTAACTGACTTTTCACTTGTCGGTAGGTACGATAGCGGCATTTAAGGGGCAACTAGACGAATACATGAATAGGATGGGAATGGGAGGATACGGACTCCATAAGTGCAGACGGTTTTAGTTTAGGCAGGCATCATGGTGGGTGCAGGCTTGGAGGGCCGAAGGGCCTGTTCCTGTGCTGTAATTTTCTCTGTTCTTTGATATGGGGGGGAAGGGGGGATCAGGATATTGAATCTGATGATCAGCCATGATCAAAATGAATGACAGAGCAGGTTCGAAGGGGCGAATGGCCTACTCCTGCTTCTAGTTTTGAGGTTTCTATTATCTAAATGGATTGGATCAAAGCCGCCCGGCTGACTGGATCTGTGGGTGGTGAGTGCACAGATTGAGATTTCTGTCTGCGTTATGTTGAATTTATATCTGTGATTCGATTGGGGTTTGAATTAAAAGTCGATGTGATATCCTCTGATTAATCGAGATTTGCAAATAGGTAAAAAATAATGAACGTGAGTTTTAAGGGTGGAAAGGTGCTTCAGTGCAATGGTTTCCTGCTAACCATTAATATCACACTGCTTTTATACAACTGTAACACTGCTATCTCAATCCCCAACACACAAGCAAAGTTATTTCAGGATCTAGCCTAGTTTCAGTTCGAATATTGCTGGAATGATAGCGCGATCTTTAAACAATGGCCACCATTCTGTTTCTGAGTGCCTGGGAGATGCACGACCAGAGTGAGTGGTCAGTGGATATATATATCGATATCTATATCTATATAATGTTTATATCAAGGGAAATCTACATAAATCCAGACCCCACAATCAGACCATATATAAACCCACAATTTGAGTGATTCAGTGAGACGTCTGGGCTGGAATTCTCTGGCCATCTACGTCCCACCACCACTGCCCGCGAGAATGGAGAATTTGGCGCTCAGACAAATCTCGGTTCACTGCAGCGGGACTGGAGAATCCCAGCTGCGGGCCTGGAGAATCCCAGCTGCGGGACTGGAGAATCCCAGCTGCGGGACTGGAGAATCCCAGCTGCGGGCCTGGAGAATCCCAGCTGCGGGACTGGAGAATCCCAGCTGCGGGACCGGAGAATCCCAGCTGCGGGCAAAGTCGGAGAATCCGGCCCATGAATTTTGATGAAATTAGATGTTGATTTGAAAGGAATGCTATTGATTTTATTTGGCAGCAGTCTCAGGTTGCAGGGTTAAAAACTCAAGTGCAATTGATCTGAGTGAGTGTCTGATCTCAGGTTGGTTGGAGCACAGAGAGAGAGAGAGGCCCCACAGTCAATGGTGTCACAGCCCAAACCTGCGGTTTGGCACATTTACAGGAAAGGTGACACCAGACTCATGAAGCAGCTGCTGCGCTCGGAGCTCAATCACGGCAGGAGACTCCCAGGAGGGCAGCGGAAAAGCGTTAGGGATGTTCTCAAAGCCTCGGTGAGGGGGTCAAATATCCCACTGACTCATGGGAGTCCCTGACTTGTGACCGACTAAAACGGAGGAGGTTTAGGCAGCAAAGTGGCAAACGCGTCGGCTGGAATTTTACCGACACGCCTATCCCGATTCCGGGGGCGGGTGAGGCTCGGAGAACGGCATTCTCCATTGGCCTTGGGTGGGATCGTAAGAATCTTGGGCGGACGTGCTGGTAAAATTCCGCCCATCGAGAGTTTTCATCGGGGTGTGTGCTGGGGTGAAGTCGATGCATTGGAGGGAGTGCTCAAAACTTCAAACAACCCATCCACCCAACCCTTCAAACTCCTGCCTCGCATGTGATAGAGCGTGCGGGCCTTGCATTGGATTTAACAGACACCACACAAGCCTTCGAATGAGGCTGGAAGCGAGTCATCCTCAGTCCCAAAGGAACTCTCTAAGAGAAGATAGCTCACGTTCTACCCACTACCTCCATCGACATGCCTGCCAGCAGGAAGGAGATGGCAAGAGAGAATTACTTTTCTCCTTACGAATATTGCACCTGATATATCTTCGCTTCTGAATAAAAAGTTAGTAAAATACAATTGGTGAAATCCTGAACCAGTTCCAGCATTTTCAAAATGAGTTCATGTTTAATCCAGTCATCACTTGCCGCTTCCTCCGGTGTTGGATCATCTACAGAGCGTTCCAAAGGGTTAACAGTATGGCTTGCTGGGATTGGATAATGTCAGAATTTTTGCATAGTTTTATTATGATTTTGTTGGTTTTCTTTCTGAATAAATTGACCCTCCTTTAACGGGAGCTCAAATGAAACCATGTGTAATCTTCCCAGGACGGTCTACGACAGTCTGAGGAACGATTAGCTGTTATATTTATACAAAAAACAGCTCCAACATATTCTTTTCTCTCTGTACCGTCTGAAAATAACATCCCTGAAAAAAAATCTGATGGCGTTTCCTCTTTTAGGTTTAGTACGTCACAGCTCCATTGTCCATTGCCTCACGCAGCGTGAAGTCTCTCTGGATGTGACCTGTTTTATTTGTTTGGTTTTTGGAATGAAGGTGTCACAGTCTTTGCTTTTAACAAACAAGATTAATGTTTATAAGACGTTTTAATTAAATAGCTGCTTGAGTTCTCTTGTCTTGAGGCTTGCACTTTGCTTGTGAGGTGTGATAAATTGGGTTTGTTTTTCTTTTGCCTGTCATGGGATGTGGGTGTTGCTCGAACGGCCAGCATCTATTGTCCCCCCTCTAATTACCCTCGACCTGAGTGTCACGCTCAGCCATTTCAGAGGGTAGTTAAGAACCAACCACATTGTTGTGGCTCTGGGGTCACGTATAGGCCAGACCGGGTAAGGACGGCAGATTTCCCTTCCTAAAGGGACATTAATGAACTAGATGGGTTTTTACAATAATGGACAAACTCTATCACTGAGACTAATTTATATTCCAGATTTTTATTGATTGAATTTTAAGTTCCACCAGCTGCTGTTGTGGGATTTGAACCCGAGTCCCTGGAACTTTAGCCTGGGCCCCTGGATTGCTAGCCCAATGACCTTACCCCTATGCCACCATCTACCCACACTGGGGGTGAACACTGAGTTCAGAAGCTGGACCCATCATAGCAGATACAAAAACAGAAAATGCTGGAAAATCTCAGCAGATCTGACAGCATCTGTGGGCTCAGACTCCCCCCACTCAGCCCGTCCCCACTCAGCCTGTCCCCCCTCAGACCCCCCCACTCAGCCCGTCCCCACTCAGCCCCCCCTTCTCCTCAGGCCCCCCCCCCCCCACTCAGCCCCCCACTTCGCCCTCAGACCCCCCACCCAGCCCCCCACTCAGCCCGTCCCCACTCAGCCCGTCCCCACTCAGCCCGTCCCCACTCAGCCCCCACTTCTCCTCAGAGCCCCCCTCCACTCAGCTCCCCCTCTCTCAAACTCCCCCTACCCAGCCTGTCCCCCCTCAGCCCCCCCACTCAGCCCCCCCTTCCCCCTCAAACTCCCCCTACCCAGCCTGTCCCCCCTCGGACCCCCCACTCAGCGCCCCCTTCCCCCTCAAACTCCCCCTACTCAGCCTGTCCCCCTCAGACCCCCCACTCAGCCCCCCCTTCCCCCTCAAACTCCCCCTACCCAGCCTGTCCCCCTCAGACCCCCCACTCAGCCCCCTGTTCCCCCTCAAACTCCCCCTACCCAGCCTGTCCCCCCTCAGACCCCCCACTCAGCCCCCTGTTCCCCCTCAAACTCCCCCTACCCAGCCTGTCCCCCCTCAGACCCCCCACTCAGCCCCCCCTTCCCCCTCAGACTCCCCCCACTCAGCCTGTCCCCCCTGAGACCTCCCATTCAGCCCCCCTTCCCCCTCAGACCCCCCCACTCAGCTCCCTTCACCCCCAGTCAGCCCCCCTTTCCCCTCAGACCCTGACACAGACCCCCTTCTCCCTCAGCACCCCGATCCGAGTCAGTTCAGGATTTGCAGAGCTGTCAGGCTGAAGCAGATGCTGCTCACGGGGCTGCCAAGGGTGAGCTTCAGGTCTGTCAGGGCGAGAAGGGCACTCCAGACATGACATTTGACATCCCCACCCTGGGAGAGAGTGGTGAGGTCAGCCCTTTGCCCCCAGTCCGAGCCCACTCAACCCCCAGGAACCCCTGAGGGACCCTTCCTGTGCAGCCTGGCAGCAGCAGAGGGGCCAATGCCCACTGCACCGACCTCCTCGAGCCCCCTTAGGGCCCGAGGCATCAGGCCAGGGTATAAGTAACCAGGGTGCCAGGGTCAGTGCTACCTTGGCACTGCTAAGGCGCCGGGCCTGAAGGGAGGCAGAGTGCGGGGTCTGAGGGAGGAGGGGGCCTGAGTGGGGGTTCTGAGGGGGGAGGGATGGGGCCTGAGTGGGGGGTCTGTGGGGGGAGGGGATCTGAGTTGGGGGGGGGGTGACTGAAGGGTGAGGGGGCATGAGTGGGGAATCTGAGGGGGGGAGGGCCCTGAGTATGGGGGGGAATCTGAGGGGGGGGTCAGTTCGGGTCACCCACCTGCCTGCTTGGTGTTTGGGAGGGGGCGAACCATGATCTGAGTAGCGTGGGGGGGTGCCCTCTTTTCTGAGGGGTTGGTGGTGCCTCCCTGGACCCTCGGGGTCCAGTACACCATGTCCCCGCGTGTGGGTGGCACATGTAAAGCCTGCCCGGTGCCATAGCCGCTGGCGGGCCGGGTGATTGACGGGGGAGGTGGGGTGAATGGGCCATAAAACACTCCAATTACATTCAAATTGGCAGGCTGGTGTGATTCTCGGCTTGTTGCCCGCTCTGGGAGGGAGCCCGAGCGGGGCCGGTGGGGCAGGTCAGGTGAATCACGGTCATCTTGATGCCCCTTTGCGGGGCATCGGGATTTCCCCTGGCCATCTCAGGAGGTTGGAGAATCGCCCCCAAGATTCTGAGGGGGGTTGACGGGGCTGAGAGAATGTCTCCCCTCGAGGGGAGTCTGGAACGCGGAAAGACATTTGTGTCTTCCATTTAAGACAGCGCTGAGGAGTTTCCTCTCTTGGAGAGTTGTTAATCTTTGGAATTCTATCCCCCAGAGAGCAGTGGGGGCTGGCTCAGTATATATATGCAAGGTCAGAATAGACAGGACAAGAGAATTAGGGATTGTTGGGGGCCAGGCAGGGACTGGAAACAAGACAGCCATGATATAATTGAATGGAGGAACAAACTCGATGGGCCAAATGGCCTTCCTGCTCCTATTTCTAATGGCCTTATGGTCTTATCATGGTATCCAACTAGTCCTTATACGATAGGATGGCGATTATGCCTCCAGAAATGCATTCCACTCGATTAGTCTTTGTGATAATGAGTTGTCTTTTTGTGGTTTGGTTTCTATTCTGGGCATTGTGGATTAATTACAGCATTAAAATAGCGCAATAAACAAGCAAAATTAAACTTGCTAATCATAGCACTACAAATAGTGCTCACAATCAAAATTTTTTCAACTACCTGTTGGATTCATTAACTAGATGGTAGCCTAATGGATTTCCAGTTTCAGAATTCCTGGTCATTGTCCCTGGAAATGCTGAAGTTCTGACATTTCAGTCATCGTTTGAGTTCACGTTACCTCCTGTCCCATTCTCTACCTTCCCCATCCTTTTTTATATTCATTCATGGGACATGGGCGTCGCTGGCTGGCCAGCATTTATTGCCCATCCCTAGTTGCCCGAGGACAATTGAGAGTCAACCACATTGCTGTGGATCTGGAGTCACATGTAGGCCAGACCGGGTAAGGACGGCAGATTTCCTTCCCTAAAATATATCAGTGAACCAGATGGGTTTTTCCGACAATCGACAATGGCTTCATGGTCATCAGTAGATTCTTAATTCCAGATTTTTTAAATTGAATTCAAATTCCACCGTCTGCCGTGGCCAGGATTCGAACCCGGGTCCCCAGAACATTAGTTGAGTTTCTGGATTAATAGTCTGGCGATAATACCACTAGGCCGTCGCCTAATTTTTCTCCAGACCATTTGCAAGGTAAAGCCTTGTTCTGTAGTGTCACTTTCTACTGGTTCTGTTTCTTGGTCTGTCCTATCCTGACGTTAGTGCGAAACATTCCAAGGGCCAGGAATTTTGCTGGAGTCGCATAAAACTCAATAAACAGGAATTTCCTGCCACACATTTGCCAAAGTTACGGAGTGTGAGCAGCTCCGAGAAAATTCCATCCCTCCATGTTCCTTTTATTATTGATATCAAACGGGTTGGTATCCCTCTCCCAGGGGTGGTGTACTTTACGAATGCAAACAAATTTTGAGGATTTCTTTAACGATTATATTGTTCCTTAGGGTGTTCAAGATTATGAGGGGCATGGGCAGGGTGGATAGGGAAAAGTTTTTCCCCTTGGTTGATGGGTCAGTTATGAGGGGACATAAGTTAAAAGTGAGGGGTGGGAGGTTTAGGGGGGATTTGAGGAAAAACCTTTTTCCCCAGAGGGTGGTGATGGTCTGGAATGCGCTGCCTGGGAGGGTGGTGGAGGCGGGATGCCTCACATCCTTTAAAAAGTACCTGGATGAGTACTTGGCACCCCATAACATTCAGGGCTATTGGCCAAGTGCTGGCAAGTGGGATTAGGTGGGCGGTCAGGGCCTTCCATGCATCGGTGCAGACTCGATGGGCTGAAGGATCTCTTCTGCACTGTAGGATTCTGTGATTCTGTGAGCCTCCATATTGGAGGATAATGGCTATTCTAATTTTGGTGTCAAGTTAGCTCCAATGTTTAAAAATAATTATTTCCTGCTATCCTCATATTAGGATCAATTTCACAATCAACCTGTGACAGTTTTCCTTCCAGTGACAAAAGTAACGTTAACCTGCATGTAGATGTGAACTGGTCGATTTAAAGAATTTGGCTATTTCTATTAGTGCTTATGGATTGTGGTACAAATTGAGAAAATGATGTTGGTGTCGCTCTGCCGGGAAAGTCTTGTCACCAGAGTTTCAGACCTCGGGAGGCCTGAAGCCCAGATTGTCCCGGATCATTAAGGTTTTTCGGACCTCCCTCTCTGTGATGGGACGCTGCGTCCTCCACTTGTGAGCTTCTTGGAGACCAGGCTCGAAGTAATAAATACAAGCTCCAAAACCAACCAGGATCAGAATGGAGATCATCAGGTAAACAGGAACGAACCAATCCAGGAAGTGCGGCATGTCTGAAAAAGGAAGGAAAAGAGTTTTGTCCAGTCACTTCTGCCCTTTGTAAACTGTTCCTCGTTAAAATTCGGTTGGAGAATTGGATGTTTGGGTTGAATGAGCAAATCAATGAACTAATGACTGCTGCTTCATACATTGGATTGAACCACCCGTTCTTGAAAACTACAAGGGAGAAAAGAGATGGGATTAATAAATTAGAATAATGGCAAATCACAGCAAATCAGCTGCTGGGCTACAGAGGATTACATAAAACATACGAGACCGGAACCATAGAACCATAGAACCATAGAAAATTACAGCTCAGAAACAGGCCTTTTGGCCCCTCTTGTCTGTGCCGAACCATTTTATGCCTAGTCCCACTGACCTGCACTTGGACCATATCCCTCCACACCCCTCTCATCCATGAACCCGTCCAAGTTTTTCTTAAATGTTAAAAGTGACCCCGCATTTACCACTTTATCCGGCAGCTCATTCCACACTCCCACCACTCTCTGCGTGAAGAAGCCCCCCCTAATATTCCCTTTAAACTTTTCTCCTTTCACCCTTAACCCATGCCCTCTGGTTTTTTTCTCCCCTAGCCTCAGCGGAAAAAGCCTGCTTGCATTCACTCTATCTATACCCATCAAAATCTTATACACCTCTATCAAATCTCCCCTCAATCTTCTACGCTCCAGGGAATAAAGTCCCAACCTATTCAATCTCTCTCTGTAACTCAGCTTCTCAAGTCCCGGCAACATCCTTGTGAAGGAACAGGCCATTCAGCCCACTCTTTCCAGGTTGGTATAGATGCTCCAGTCAAACCTCCCTCATTATTTCTCATCATTGTGACCCTCTATTCCCTTTTCACTCATTTGCTTTTCTAGACTCCTCTTATAAGCTTCTCTTTATACCCCATTCACGCAGCCACTCACTGCAGTAGCAAGTTCCACACTACAGTAACTGACTTCATTCGTAAGCATGTAGAAGACTGTGTGCAAATCCGCGTGTTTCCCAACCGGAAACCATGGATGAACAGGGATATCCACTGCTTGCTGAAGTCCAGGTCTGAGGCGTTCAAGTCAGGCGACACTGACCTATACAAGAAAGCCAGATACGATCTAAGGAGATCCATCAAAGATACCAAAAGCCAGTACCGGACCAAGCTAGAGTCCCAGGCTATCCACACCGACCCCCGCCGACTATGGCAAGGTCTGCAAGACATAACAGTCTACAAGATGAAGGCCTGTAAAATCGCCGGCTCCAACACACCTCTCCCTGATGAGCTCAATGCATTCTATGCCCGTTTTGAGCAAGAGGTCAGCGAGAGCGTGCCCTCCACCCTGGAAGCCCTGGATGAACCTGTAACTGGGGTCACCATTGCAGATGTCAGAGCAGCTTTCTTGAAAGTCAATCCACGGAAAGCGACTGGCCCGGATGGGGTACCCGGACGAGCACTCAGATCCTGCGTGGATCAGCTGGCGGGGGTATTCACAGACATCTTCAACCTCTCTTTACAACAATCTGAGGTCCCTATCTGCTTCAAGAAGACGACCATCATCCCAGTACCTAAGAAAAGCCAAGCAGCCTTAATGACTATCGACTGGTGGCTCTGACATCCATCATTATGAAGTGCTTCGAAAGGTTAGTCATGGCACGAATAAATTCCAGCCTCACGGACTGCCTGGATCCACTACAGTTTACCTACCGCCAGTTTGCCTTCCACAGCAGACGCCATCTCCCTGGCCCTTAACACAACCTTGAAACACCTAGATAACAAGGACACCTATGTCAGACTCCTACCCATATACTACAGCTCGGCTTTCAACACCATTATTCCCACGAGACTCATCTCCAAACTCGTGGCCTGGGGCTCAGTCAATGATGAGATGGAGTACAGGAATGAGATAGAGAATCTGGTGAACTGGTGCGGCAACAATAATCTCTCCCTCACTGTCAACAAAACGAAGCAGATTGTCATCAACCTCAGAAAGCGTAGAGAAGAACATGCCCCTGTCTACATCAATGGGGACAAAGTAGAAATGGTCGAGAGCTTCAAGTGTTTAGGTGTTCAGATCACCAACAACCTGTCCTGGTCCCTCCCATGCCGACACTATAGTTAAGAAAGCCCACCAACACCTCTACTTTCTCAGGAGGCTAAGGAAATTTGGCATGTCAGCTACGACTCTCACCAACTTTTACAGATGCGCCATAGAAAACATTCTTTCTGCTTGTATCACAGCTTGGTGTGGCTCCTACTCTGCCCAAGACCGCAAGGAACTAGAAAGGTTTGTGACTGAAGCCCAGTTAATCACGCAAACCAGCCTCCCATCCATTGACTCTGTCTACACTTCCTGCTGCCTCGGCAAAGCAGCCAGCATAATAATCAGTAACCCACGCACCCTGGACATTCTCTCTTCCACCTTCTTCCATTGGGAAAAAGGTACAAAATTCTGAGGTCACGTACCAACCGACTCAAGAACAGCTTCTTCCCAGCTGCCGTCAGACGTTTGAATGGACCTACCTTGCATTAAGTTGATCTTTCTCTACACCCTAGCTTTGACTGTAACACTACATTCTGCACTCTCTCCTTTCCTTCTCTATGAATGGTATGCTTTGTCTACATGGCACACAAGAAACAATACTTTTCACTGTATGTTAATACATGTGACAATAATAACTCAAATCAAATCAAACACTCAAATTAACAGCGAGAGTCAGTTTCGCCGCTTGAGTTGGAGGTGTGTGGGCTGAAACCCACTGCAGGGCCATAAGCACATAGCCGAGGCTGAGAGGCCAGTGCTGAGTGAGACCATTACTACACTGAGCCCTGAGCCTGAGCCCTGTGTGGAGACGTCTCTCATTTGGTGGACTGTGAAGATTTCACAGCATTGCAGTGAGTTAGCGCGATGTCCCAGCCTGCATCCATCCAACACTGTCGGAGAGTTTCATTTTGATCATTATTTACAGTCAGTTTGTAGTCTGGTTATGGGCATCAGCCAAATCATCAACGTATGTCAACCCAACATGATTCTGTGCTGCATTCTGGGACACTAACTCATCCTAGGACTTGGTCTCAGCATCAGACTCACAATTGACAAGGGAGACAACATTTGGCCCTTACACCAGGGATACAAAACGTCAAGATTCAACAACTGGTGTGGATCCATCCACCGACTGGACAATTAAAACTTCTCAGCTCCCTTCTCTAAATTCAAAGACCTTTCTTTGAATTGGGAATTAAGGAAAGGCAGGTGACAGAAGCGTTAGTGAGGGATCGCTTTGGGACCAGTGACCATAATTCTAATAGTTTAAGATCGCTATGGAGAATGATAGGCCTGGCCCAAAAGTTAAAATTCTCAAGTGGGGCAAGGCCAATTTTGATGGGTATCAGGCAGGAACTTTCAAAAGTTAATTGGGGGAATCTGTGGGAAGGAAAGGGACATCTGGGTCAGTGGGAGATTTTCAAAAATGTGTTAACCAGGATTCAGAGTAAGCACATTTCTCTTAGAGTGAAGGGCAAGGCTGGCAGAAGTAAAGAACCCTGGATGACTTGGGATATTGAGGCCCTGGTCAAGAAGAAGAAGGAGGCACATGACATGCATAGGCAGCTGGGATATACAAATACACAAAGGGCAAAAGAGTAACAAGGGAGAGAGTAGGACCTCTTAAGGATCAACAAGGTCATCTATGTGCGGATCCACAAGAGATGGGTGAGATCCTAAATGAGTATTTCTCATCAGTATTTATTGTTGAGAAAAGCATGGATGTTAGGAAACAAATAGTGATGTCTTGAGGAGTGTACACCATAGAAATCATAGAATCATAGAAACCCTACAGTGCAGAAGGAGGCCATTCGGCCCATCGAGTCTGCACCGACCACAATCCCACCCAGGCCCTACCCCCACATATTTTCCTGCTAAGTCCTCTAACCTACGTATCTCAGGACTCTAAGCGGCAATTTTTTTTAACCTGGTCAATCAACCTAACCCGCACATCTTTGGACTGTGGGAGGAAACCGGAGCACCCGGAGGAAACCCACGCAGACACAAGGAGAATGTGCAAACTCCACACAGACAGTGACCCGAGCCGGGAATCGAACTCAGGACCCTGGAGCTGTGAAGCAGCAGTGCTAACCACTGTGCTACCGTGCCGCCCATATTACATATTACAGAAAAGGAAGTACTGGAAATCTTAAAGCGCATCAAGGTAGATAAATCCCCAGGACCTGATGAAGTGTATCCCAGGACATTGTGGGAGGCTAGGGAGGAAATTGCGGGTCCCCTAGCAGAGATATTTGAATCATCAATAGTCACGGGTGAGGTGCCTGAAGATTGGAGGATGGCAAATGTTGTGCCTTTGTTTAAAAAGGACTGCAGGGAAAAGCCTGGGAACTACAGACCAGTGAGCCTCACACCTGTGGTGAGTAAATTGTTGGAAGGTATTTTGAAAGACAGGATCGACAGGCATTTAGAGATGCAAGGACGGATTAGGGACAGGCAGCATGGCTTTGTGAGTGGAAAATCATGTCTCACAAATTTGATTGAATTGTTTGAAGGAGTAACCAAGAAGGTAGATGAGGGCAGTGCAGTTGATGTTGTCTACATGGACTTTAGCAAGACCTTTGACAAGGTACCACATGGTAGGTTGTTGCATAAGGTTAAATTTCACGGGATCCAGGGTGAGGTATCTAAATGGATACAAATTGGCTCTTTGACAGAAGCCAGAGGTTGGTTGTAGAAGGTTGTTTTTCAAACTGGAGGCCTTACTCAGTTAATGGTAGGGCGTTGGGGAGAGTTACAGAACAAAGAGATCTAGGGGTACATGTTCATAGCTCCTTGAAAGTGGAGTCACAGGTGGACAGAGTGGTGAAGAAGGCATTCAGCATGCTTGGTTTCATTGGTCAGAACATTGAATACAGGAGTTGGGATGTCTTGTTGAAGTTGAACAAGACATTGGTAAGGCCACACTTGGAATACTGTGTGCAATTCTGGTCACCCTATTATAGAAAGGATATTATTAAACTAGAAAGAGTGCAGACAAAATTTACTAGGATGCTACCGGGACTTGATGGTTTGAGTTATAAGGAGAGGCTGGATAGACTGGGACTTTTTTCTCTGGAGCGCAGAAGGCTGAGGAGTGATCTTATGGAGGTCTATAAAATAATGAGGGGCACAGATCAGCTAGATAGTCAATATTTTTTCCCAAAGGTAGGGGAGTCTAAAACTAGAGGGCATAGGTTTAAGGTGAGAGGGGAGAGATACAAAAATGTCCAGAGGGGCAATTTTTTCACACAGAGGGTGGGTGAGTGTCTGGAACAAGCTGCCAGAGGTAGTAGTGGAGGCGGGTACAATTTTGTCTTTTAAAAAGCAAAAGCCACACAAGCTTTCGGAGCCTTAAGCCCCTTCTTCAGGTGAGTTCACTCACCTGAAGAAGGGGCTTAAGGCTCCGAAAGCTTGTGTGGCTTTTGCTACCAAATAAACCTGTTGGACTTTAACCTGGTGTTGTTAAACTTCTTACTGTGTTTGCCCCAGTCCAACGCCGGCATCTCCACATCATTCCTGAGAGTCAGGTTAGCTTAACACTGCTGTCCCAGTTCGGCTCGAATAAGAAGGCTTAAAGCTGTCCCAACTATTCCTGCTCATGCACCAAAAAATCAGGTAGAGGGTGCCGATATCTTTGTGAACAAAGAACAAAGAACAATACAGCACAGGAACAGGCCCTTCGGCCCTCCAAGCCCACGCCGCTCCCTGGTCCAAACTAGACCATTCTTTTGTATCCCTCCATTCCCACTCCGTTCATATGGCTGTCCAGATAAGTCTTAAACGTTCCCAGTGTGTCCGCCTCCACCACCTTGCCTGGCAGCGCATTCCAGGCCCCCACCACCCTCTGTGTAAAATATGTCCGCCTGATATCTGTGTTAAACCTCCCCCCCTTCACCTTGAACCTATGACCCCTCGTGAACGTCACCACCGACCTGGGGAAAAGCTTCCCACCGTTCACCCTATCCATGCCTTTCATAATCCTATACGCCTCTATTAAGTCTCCCCTCATCCTCCGTCTTTCCAGGGAGAACAACCCCAGTTTACCCAATCTCTCCTCATAACTAAGCCCCTCCATACCAGGTAACATCCTGGTAAACCTCCTCTGTACTCTCTCCAAAGCCTCCACGTCCTTCTGGTAGTGTGGCGACCAGAACTGGACGCAGTATTCCAGATGCGGCCGAACCAACGTTCTATACATCTGCAACATCAGACCCCAACTTTTATACTCTATGCCCCGTCCTATAAAGGCAAGCATGCCATATGCCTTCTTCACCGCCTTCTCCACCTGTGACGTCACTTTCAAGGATCTGTGGACTTGCACACCCAGGTCCCTCTGCGTATCTATACCCTTTATGGTTCTGCCATTTATCATATAGCTCCTCCCTACATTATTTCTACCAAAATGCATCACTTCGCATTTATCAGGATTGAACTCCATCTGCCATTTCTTTGCCCAAATTTCCAGCCTATCTATATCCATCTGTAGCTTCTGACAATGTTCCTCACTATCTGCAAGTCCTGCCAATTTTGTGTCGTCTGCAAACTTACTGATCAAACTTACTGTGGTTGGTAGAAAATAGTCAACAGGTAAGATGGCCGAGAATTAAGTGGCGGATTGTAGCTCTGTGTACAGAGGTCAAAGTCCTCTTCTTATCAAAGCCCTGAAGTAGCCGTTTACATTGGATTGCAAATCCAAAGACGGAGGCTGATCCCTCCTGGGGCCTTCTCCTGCCATTAAGTAAGACAGCGGGAGAAAGCCTAGGTAGAAGTTCGCTGGATTGAACGCTTAGCTGTTAACTAAGATTTTACAGGATCGAGGCCTGTTTATCTCGAAGGTTTTAGCTTAATAAAAGCATCTGGATTGCATTCAGAAGATGTGAGATAAAATCTTGCAAATCTCAACATTTCTGTCTGGGAAACTGTCCCACTGCTTGTCTGTGACACCCATCACCCTAACCAGAGCGAGGAAGATTGAGTTGTGGTGTTTGTGATTCTAAATTAAGCCCCCGCGCTGTGCAACGATCAAACTCATTCACCCTGAAGGGCAGTCATTCTCCTTATGCCTCAGTGAGTCCAGCAATAGCAATGTCCCCGAGGCTGATTGCTTCATTTTGTCAGCTTTCAGTTACTATCTTCTTACTGGTCATTTGCAACTGTCTTGTGTAGAATTTATACTGAAGCAGGCAATAGATTTGCTTTTATATCCCGGCATCTGATAGGTTGGTAAATCCCCACAAAGATTTATGTTACAAAGCATCTCTTTATCCACATATCATATTTTCTTCAGTTGATGGTATATTTTGTCCTTCTGGGGTCAAAGAGCAAACTGTTCTGAATACTGACTCTGGAGGGTCCTTCAACCTTGTTTGGGAGCTAAAGTTTGCCTGGTACAAAGCAGGCCAGAGATGTGGAGGGGACAAGGACCTCTCAACATTGTCACCTCAGACTGACAAGGAGCCGGTGTTCAGTACAGGGGATGGTATGAGTTCAAAAGGGGTGGACTGTCTTTACTGAGGGTGAATGTGGGTCTCGTGGTGCTCAGACTGGGATTGAGGCCTAGCTGCTTGGGAAGGGGAACATTGGGAACTCCTTGGTTTCAGAGGAACATCAGAAGGAAGCTGGGAGGGGAGGAGTCTCTTGCTTCTGAGAAGCATCGACTTGCGACATTCCCATTTGGCACCTGGTGGCTGGAGGGGCAGGAAAACAATTGTGTAGCTGGTGTGCAGCCTGGGCACCTGTGAGCCTCATATGAACTGGGTGAGTTCCTGCCGCCCCGGTCAGTGGTGGGGGTCACTAGTGTTATGCTGGAAGTGGAACAGCAATGTATCACAGTAAGTTTAGCACCACAAGGCCCATGTTTCGATATATCAGTATCTACAGATCAATGTTAAAGAAGGGACTCCATCTCCCAAACACAACTGGGAACTCTGTGATGACAGCATCGTAGCATTGATATGGGCGGCACAGTGGCACAGCGGTTAGCACTGCTGCCTCACAGCTCCAGGGACCTGGGTTCAATTCCTGGCCTGGGTCACTGTCTGTTGGAGTTTGCACATTCTCCCCGTGTCTGTGTGGGTTTCCTCCGAGTGCTCCGGTTTCCTCCCACAGTCCAAAGGTGCGTGGGTTAGGTGCATTGGCCATGCTAAATTGCCCCTTAGTGTCCCGGGATGCGTAGATTAGAGGAAATAGTGGGGTAAATATGTGGAGTTACAGGATAAGACCTAGGTGGGATTGTTGTCAATGCAGACTTGATGGGCTGAATGGCCTCCTTCTGCACTGTAGGGATTCAATGATATTTTATTTATGTCAAATCTTGTCTCAAAACAAATTAATGATTATAATCTGCAAGATTGCCTTTAAAAACCCAGTGATTCACTAAATGGTCATTTTAGGGAAGGAAATCTGCTGTCCTTTCTCGGTCTGGCCGAGGATTGTGCATGGTGGACGCACTCGTTGCACTATGTAAGGGATTGGTGGCAAACACAGAGCCGCCCAGAGTCGCTGCCCTGCAGCCATTGCACACACCAGCTGGAGGCGGGACTTCTGCCCCTCATCAGAAGGAAGTCACGCCTCTAAGAGCTGCCAGCCAATCTGATTGGCTGGCATTGAAGCTGCATTGGAATGGGGCTCAGACAGTAAGCAGGGCCTCAAGCCCAGGAGTCCAGCACCTGGTACGTTTTGAGGCTGTCAGGCAGGGAGAGTGGGTGAGGCCTGGGGTGGGTAAACAGAGGGGCTTTGGGGTGTTGGCGAAGAGCCCGGGGTTGGAGGGAGGGTTAAGACCCTTTGGGGCAGCTGGGCGGCATGGTAGCACAGCGGTTAGCACTGCTGCTTCACAGCTCCAGGGTCCCGGGTTCAATTCCCGGCTCGGGTCACTGCCTGTGTGGAGTTTGCACATTCTCCTCGTGTCTGCGTGGGTTTCCTCCGGGTGCTCCGGTTTCCTCCCACAGTCCAAAGATGTGCGGGTTAGGTTGATTGGCCAGGTTAAAAATTGCCCCTTAGAGTCCTGAGATGTGTAGGTTAGAGGGATTAGCGGGTAAATATGTGGGGATAGGGCCTGGGTGGGATTGTGGTCGGTGCAGACTCGATGGGCCGAATGGCCTCCTTCTGCACTGTAGGGTTTCTATGAAAAGCAGCCTGCTGATGACAACATCCTGCCTGAGGCTTGAACAGGGATAATCTTTGGGCTTTCCCTTCCTCTCACCAACCTGAGACTGGGTGGGAAATGGCCCTAAAGTTGTCAATAACTGGCCACTTTGGGGCCTCAATAGGGCAAGGATGGGTGGAAAAGCCTTAGGCCTCACCCATACAAGCATAAAAGAGGCTGGGACAGGCAGGGGCTGGTGGGAAGGCCTTCTGAGAAATGTTATTGTCACCAGCACCCCCCATCCCCATCCCGCAGCCTACAAACCCACCAATGGGGGCAGCATAAAATTCTGTCCTATGTGACTGTAGTCACACAATGATGTGATTGGTCATTAACTGTTGGTTGATATGACTTGGCTAAACGTGACTCTGTAGAAAGCAGAATGATTCTAATCGCATTGTTACATGTGTCGATTAGCATCAATCACTAATTTTCTGCCCAGGTCACAATCCTAGCCCAGTTTGTCTGAGTGGAACTGTAAACAATACTGTCAAAGTTTACATCCCGTGTTTCTCAAACTTCTCATCCGCAGGCTCCTCAGGTGGGAGTAATGACCGTGCGGACCGCGTACCCGGTCCCACCACACCCACCTTCACTTAACGCTGCACAGAAACCTCATCAGAGTTAGTGACTTGCCCATTGGACCATCTGGAGGATCTTGACGTGGACCACACCCTGACAACCACTGTCCCATACTGTGGAATAATGCGACGTGCCCTTTCCATTCCCACCATGCTGAGCTCCTGATTTACATCAACATTTACCACCTTCTTTGAGGTACTTAGAGTCACAGAGATTTACAGCATGGAAACAGGCCCTTCGGCCCAACTTGTCCATGCCGCCCAGGTTTTGCCATTCAGCTCGTCCCAATTGCCCACATTTGGCCCATATCCCTCTATACCCATCTTACCCATGTAACTGCACTAAACGCTTTTTAAAAGACAAAATTGTACCCACCTCTACTACTACCTGTGACAGCTTGTTCCAGACACTCACCACCCTCTGTGTGAAAAAATTGCTCCTCTGGGCACTTTTGTATCTCTCCCCTCTCACCTTAAACCTGTGCCCTCTAGTTTTAGACTCCCCTACCTTTGGGGAAAGATATTGACTATCCAGCTGATCTGTGCCCCTCATTATTTTATAGACCTCTATAAGATCACTCCTCAGCCTCCTACACTCCAGAGAAAAGAGTCCCAGTCTATCCAGTCTCTCCTAATAACTCAATCCATCAAGTCCCGGTAGCATCCTAGTAAATCTTTTCTGCACTCTTTCTAGTTTAATA
This sequence comes from Mustelus asterias, assembly GCF_964213995.1. Taxonomy (NCBI): domain Eukaryota; kingdom Metazoa; phylum Chordata; class Chondrichthyes; order Carcharhiniformes; family Triakidae; genus Mustelus; species Mustelus asterias. Next base: position 30,201,874 of record NC_135821.1, read on the forward strand.
ATATCCTTTCTATAACAGGGTGACCAGAATTGCACACAGTATTCCAAGTGTGACTTTACCAGTGCCTTGTACAACTTCAACAAGACATTCCAACTCCTGTATTCAATGTTCTGACCAATGAAACCAAGCATGCCGAATGCCTTCTTCACCACTCTGTCCACCTGTGACTCCACTTTCAAGGAGCTATGAACATGTACTCCGAGATCTCTTTGTTCTGTAACTCTCCCCAACGCCCTACCATTAACTACTTGCCCCACAGGAAGAGGGATTTACAAAGGAAATTGGGATAAATGTGCCTCTCAATATCATTCCCTACTCCCTGATGCTGAGAGCAAGAAAAGGGAAGACATTGTGCTAAATCCCTGGTCAATATCCGGAGATCATGATGTGGAGATGCCGGCGTTGGACTGGGGTGAACACAGTAAGAAGTCTCACAACACCAGGTTAAAGTCCAACAGGTTTATTTGGTAGCAAAAGCCACTAGCTTTCGGAGCGCTGCTCCTTCATCAGGTGAGTGGGAGTTCTGTTCACAAACAGGGCATATAGAGACACAAACTCAATTTACAAAATAATGGTTGGAATGCGAGTCTTTACAGGTAATCAAGTCTCAAAGGTACAGACAACGTGAGTGGAGAGAGCGTTAGGCACAGGTTAAAGAGATGTGTATTGTCTCCAGACAGGACAGCCAGTGAGATTTTGCAAGCCCAGGCAAGTCATGGGGGTTACAGATAGTGTGACATGAACCCAAGATCCCGGTTGAGGCCGTCCTCATGTGTGCGGAACTTGGCTATCAGTCTCTGCTCAGCGACTCTGCGCTGTCGTGTGTCATGAAGGCCGCCTTGAAGAACGCTTACCCGAAGATCAGAGGCTGAATGCCCATGACCGCTGAAGTGTTCCCCAACAGGAAGAGAACACTCTTGCCTGGTGATTGTCGAGCGGTGTTCATTCATCCGACATCTTCTCTGGAGCCTTCAACATGTCATTGATGAAGACGAACATCTTGCCAAGGCCATCCCCACACTCCCACTTCTTGGCTTCAAACAACCGCGCAACCTCAAACAGACCATTGTCCGCAGCAAACTACCCAGCCTTCAGGAGAACAGTGACCACGACGCCACACAACCCTGCCACAGCAACCTCTGCAAGACGTGCCGGATCATCGACATGGATGCCATCATCTCACGTGAGAACACCATCCACCAGGTACACGGTACATACTCTTGCAACTCGGCCAACGTTGTCTACCTGATACGCTGCAGGAAAGGATGTCCCGAGGCATGGTACATTGGGGAAACCATGCAGACGCTGCGACAATGGATGAATGAACACCGCTCGACAATCACCAGGCAAGAGTGTTCTCTTCCTGTTGGGGAACACTTCAGTGGTCACGGGCATTCGGCCTCTGATCTTCGGGTAAGCGTTCTCCAAGGCGGCCTTCACGACACACGACAGTGCAAAGTCGCTGAGCAGATAGCCAGGTTCCGCACACATGAGGACGGCCTCAACCGGGATCTTGGGTTCATGTCACACTATCTGTAACCCCTATGACTTGCCTGGGGTTGCAAAATCTCACTAACTGTCCTGGCTGGAGACAATACACATCTCTTTAACCTGTGCTTAACGCTCTCTCCACTCACATTGTCTGTACCTTTAAGACTTGATTACCTGTAAAGACTCGCATTCCAACCATTATCTTGTAAATTGAGTTTGTCTATATATGCCCTGTTTGTGAACAGAACTCCCACTCACCTGATGAAGGAGCAGCGCTCCGAAAGCTAGTGGCTTTTGCTCCCAAATAAACCAGTTGGACTTTAACCGATGTTGTGAGACTTCTTACAATATCCAGAAATCCATGGAGCAAACACAGATGAGGTCAGGCAGACCTCAACCCCCGCCCGCTCCCCCCCCCCCCCCTCCTCTCCCCTTCCCCGCCACCCTGCAGGCCATGTCCTGGGTGGTGGGGTGGGGGGGGGGGGGGGGAGCGGGGGGAGGAGCGGGGGAGAGAGGAGGGTGACAATGTCTGGATTGTAGTGTTGGATGGTTATCTTGCAGTTTTAGCTCAGTTGGGTTTGGCTGGGAGTGAGAGAGAACTCACATCATTGGAACTTTAAAGATTTGTCAACAGAATTACAAGCTGCTACTAACTGCCTGTCCCTTTAACGAGTTGAACGAAGAACTAAACTTGCATTTCTATAGCACCTTGCACATTCTCAAGGTGCTCCAAAATATTTCCCAGCCAATGAAATGCTGTTACGTCGGTAAATTCTTCACAGCCACATGGAACAAAGCTGTTATTTTACTTGCTGATACTGTGGAGTAAATATTGACCAAGACACCGGTTTAATCTGACTGACTGCACCTTCAGCAGAAGCACTCTGACTATTGGGGCGAACATTCTCGGTAATGTATGGGCCTAAGGGACTTGCCCTCCTGACTCAGAGGCAAGTGGGCTGCCAGTTTGCTTGTTGCAATCACGGTGGTGGCACAGTGGTTAGCACTGCTGCCTCACAGCGCCAGGGACCCAGGTTCGATTCCCGGCTTGGGTCACAGTCTGTGCAGAGTTTGCACGTTCTCCCCATGTCTGCGTGGGTTTCCTCCGGGTGCTCCGGTTTCCTCCCACAGTCCAAAGATTTGCGAGTTAGGTGGATTGGCCGTAATAAATTGTCCATTAGTGTCAGGGGGATAAGCAGGGTAAATATATGGGGTTACGGGGATAGGATCTGGATGGGATCATTGTTGGTGCATGTGCCTTCCTTCTGCACTGTAGGGATTCTATGATTCTTCTATGATTCCAATCTTGTCTGCACCTTTTCAACAAAATCTACTCCAGATGTCCAGTATGGGCTAGTTGGGCCGAAAGGCCTCCTCTTGCACGCTGTGTTGCTATTTGTTGCCTCAGTCCTGGTTCTCCATGACTGACATTTACAGGTTTCCCTGTGCTGTGGATACCAGTTTACTGAGAGTGCCTCAAACCTCACCAAAGCTTTCATTAACTGTCTGGCCGCACAGTAACAGTGCAGCACTTGATTATAAAACAGTGGGTAGTGTAATGAATGAGTGCACTTTCACCCCTGGGAAATATGCCGGAATCCTAAACTGAACAAGTTCGGTGACATCTGATTACTAATTCCTTGAGACCCAATCTTGACAATCCCCTGGACTTGCGAGAAGCTTTCTCAGCAAGGGCTGGGGGCAGCAGGGGCAGATGCAGCGAAATTCTCCCCTCAGCTAAGAAACAGATCTCGAAGTGAAATAATCCCAGCGGGCACCCACGTGAATCTGTATGAGACGGCAACTCACAAACAACGATAATTAAACACTGAATTGGCAATCTTGTTGAGGGCCAGCTATTGTTGCCGTGGGAAATAGTGGACTCATGTTGGCACAGATTAGAATGCGTTGGGACATTAGAGTGGATGGAATAAACAGATTTAATTCTGTGCTTGACACTGACCTGGACATCTCTCTCTCTCTCTATTGCCACAGCATTATCTCTCGTGCTCTGTGTCCCCCCTCTCTCCCTCTCTAATGGATCACGAGTAGATCCTCAATGAACCTAAAAGTCATCATGCGGGTGCCACATATCTTACTGAAACTGGAGGATTATAAAACAAAGTGCATTGTTCAGCTGGTCAAACCTCCCTCACTCACTAAACCCGAGCTGATTAAACCTGTACATTTCTTCCCCAGATAATCCGATGTTATGGTCTAAAATGAGCTTCCCCCCCCCCCACCAGCAAAACTGCAGCACCCGCGTTCCAATCAGGCGGGTGTGTGGGGTGGTTCGGGGAAACAGTTCGAAATCCCTCCATTAAATTTCAATCTCAGATCGTTTTTGACAGTGAGTCCCAGTCCGTCTGACCTGAAGAATATCTCCACAAATCAATAAAGGCAGCAGATACAAAGGACAAAGAACAGTGCAGCACAGGAACAGGCCCTTCGGCCCTCCAAGCCCATGCCAATCATGAAGCCCAACTAAACTAAAAAGAAAACCTTCTGCTCTTACTCGGTCCGTATCTCTCTATTCCCTCCCTGTTCATGTACCCATCCAAATGTCTCTTAAATGTTGTTAATGTGTCTGCTTCCACCACCTCCTCTGGCAGCGCGTTCCAGGCACCCACCACTCTCTGCGTGAAAAACCTTCCCCCCTACATCTCCCTTAAACTTTCCCCCTCTCACCTTGAACCTGTGTCCCCCCTGTAATTGACACTTCCACCCTGGGAAAAAGCCTCTGACTATCCACCTGGGAACATCACCATCTGCGAGATTCCCCCCCCGCCCCCCCCCCCCCCCCCCTCACCATTACCTCCGAGTCACTCACCATCCTGACTTGGAAATATATTGCCGGGTCCCTGGCACTGTGAGGCAGCAGTGCTAAGCACTGTGCCACTGTACTGGCCTTGAATCATTCTTTGTCTGGAACCTTCCCAATGACCTTACCACAGCATGGTAACGATCCACACGGATTGCAGCGGTTCAAGCACGTGGCTCACCACCACCTTCTCAGAGACCCAGCAACACCCTCATCATGTGAATGAATTGAAAAACTCCTGATTGAAAGGTAAACATTGAGGAATTAACCCAGGGTAACACAGAAAAACCACTCTGCTCATCACTTCCACCGATGGAATTACATTTTAAGTCATTCACAAGATGTAACCATCGTGGGTTAGGTCCGCATTTATTGTCCATCCCTAATTGCCCTTCAGTAGCCTTCATGACTACAATAGAGTGGGTTGCTGGGCCATTTCAGGGGGCATGTTAAGAGTACGTCTTTGCTGTGGCTCTGGAGTCACATGTAGACCAGACCAGGTAAGGACAGCAGATTTCCTTCCCTAAAGGACATCAGTGACCCAGATGGGTTTTTAAAAAGTTAAAGTTTATTTATTAGTCACAAGTCGGCTTACATTAACACTGCAATGAAGTTACTGTGAAAATCACCTAGTCGCCACACTCTGGCGCCTGTTCAGGTACACTGAGGGAGAATTTAGCACGGCCAATGCACCCTAACCAGCACGTCTTTAAAGTTTGTTTATTAGTGTCACAAGTAGGCTTACATCAACACTGCAATGAAGTTACTGTGAAAATCCCCCAGTGGGCCAGTCTAACACCGGAATCATTGTGCTACATTGTGCTTTGTAACGCTCCCTGCACAAAGCTACAGATGATCAGAACATTGTCGCTTTCTCAATCTTTGCCAAACAAGCAAAACATTTCCAACATTGGAGAAATAAGTAAACAGCTAGGAGAGAGAGGAATGGAGGGCTTATGGTGATGGGGTTAGATGAAGAAGGATGGGAGAAGGCCAGCATGAATCTGTGGGCTGAATGGCCTGCTCTTGTGTGTAATACTTTGTGACACTTTGCAACCATAAAGCAAAATAAATATTTACGATTCAAGTTGTCCAATCGATTGCCTTGAATGCAAATCATGCAACGTTTTCCAAAATGATTCTGAATGAATATAGACAATGATTCTGTTCTCACCAGCGTGGGAGCGATCACTCGACTTGAAAATATCAAATCCTCACAAACATGAAAAAGTATTTAGTTGCTCTTGAAACAGTGACTCGGACCCTGTAAGTGACTGACATCTCAATTTAAAAGGGATGTACGTGCCTGAATTACTCAATCAGCTTTGTTTATATTGGAATTATGTGATCTGGCCGCTCTCCCTCAAGCCTCTTGTCTTTGAGACAAGCTGAAGGTTTAATTGGGTGCACCATCCTAACTGAAGCTAGCTTTTCCAATTTTCCTGTGTTAAGAATTGGAGAGTATTAAGATCAAAGAATAAAATTGGGATAAAAAGAAATAGAGGGAGTGGATAAGGGCAGATGATTGAAGATGCGAATTAGCATATCAGAACAAAGAGCAAAGAAAATTACAGCACAGGAACAGGCCCTTCGGCCCTCCAAGACTGCACCGAGCATGCTGCCTGACTTAACTACACCCCTTCCCCTTCCGGGGATCATATCCCTCTATTCCCATCCTATTCATGTACTTGTCAAGACGCCCCTTAAAAGTCACTATCATATCTGCTTCCACTATCGCCCCCGGCAGCGAGTTCCAGGCACCCACCACCCTCCGTGCAGACAACTTGCCTCGTACATCTCCTTTAAACCTTGCCCCTCGCACCTTAAACCTGTGCCCCCCTAGTCATTGACTCTTCCACCCTGGGAGAAAGTTTCTGACTATCCACTCTGTCCATGCCCCTCATAATCTTGTAGACTTCTATCAGGTCGCCCCTCAACCTCTGTCGTTCCAGTGAGAGCAAACCAAGTTTCTCCAACCTCTCCTCATAGCCAATGCCCTCCATATCAGACAACATCCTGGTAAATCTTTTCTGTACTCTCTCCAAAGCCTCCACATCCTTCTGGTAGTGTGGCAACCAAAATTGAACACTATATTCACTCAAGTGCGGCCTAACTAAGGTTCTATAAAGCTGCAACATGACTTGTCAATTTTTAACCTCAATGCCCCAGCCGATGAAGGCAAGCATGCTGTATGCCTTCTTGACTACCTTCTCCATCTGCATTGCCACTCTCAGTGACCTGTGTACCTGTACACCCAGATCCCTCTGCCTACCAATACTCTTCAGAGTTCTGCCATTTACTGTATATATGTATATATACGCAAGTGTTTACTTATGTGATGCCGAGGAAATCAATGGGGGCATTGAAGAGGTAATTTCAAAGTGGAGAGATAAAGAAAGTGACACGTATATGTCAAAAGCCGACTCCATAGGGTGGGTAACATCAAATGGGAAAGAATGATATATTCATAGCACAATGACTGGGGAAAGACAAACGAACAAAGGACAATACAGCACAGGAACAGGCCTTTCGGCCCTCCAAGCCCGCGCCGCTCCCTGTTCCAAACTAGACCATTCTTCTGTATCCCTCCATTCCCACTCCGTTCATGTGGCTATCTAGATAAGTCTTAAACGTTCCCAGTGTGTCCGCCTCCACCACCTTGCCCAGCAGCACATTCCAGGCCCCCACCACCCTCTGTGTAAAATACGTCCTTCTGATATCCGTGTTAAACATCGCCCCTCCCCCCCTCACCTTGAATCTATGACCCCTCGTGAACGTCACCACCGATCTGGGAAAAAGCTTCCCACTGTTCACCCTATCTAGGCCTTTCATAATTTTATACACCTCTATTAGGTCACCCCTCATCCTCCATCTTTCCAGTGAGAACAACCCCAGTTTACCCAATCTCTCCTCATAACTAAGCCCTTCCATACCAGGCAACATCCTGGTAAACCTCCTCTGCACTCCCTCTAAAGCCTCCACGTCCTTCTGGTAGTGTGACGACCAGAACTGGGCGCAGTATTCCAAATGTGGCCAAACCAACGTTCTATACAACTGCAACATCAGACCCCAACTTTTATACTCTATGCCCCGTCCTATAAAGGCAAGCATGCCATATGCCTTCTTCACCGCCTTCTCCACCTGTGATGTCACCTTCAAGGATCTGTGGACTTGTACACCCAGGTCCCTCTGCGTATCTACACCCTTTATGGTTCTGCCATTTATCGTATAGCTCCCCCCTACGTTAGTTCTACCAAAATGCATCACTTCGCATTTATCCGGATTGAACTCCATCTGCCATTTCTTTGCCCAGATTTCCAGCCTATCTATATCCTTCTGTAGCCTCTGACAATGTTCCTCACTATCTGCAAGACAGCTACCATCACAGCCACACCCAGCTGCATAAACAGTCTGCCAAAAACAAGTAGCAGATTTCACCAGGTTTTCCCAAACCTGGCCACATAACTTGTGGGTGGTAATTATTTGCTGGATTTAGCTTAGACAGTTACAAAATATTGGATGTTATTTGGGAACAAAGAGGCATCTCAGAGTTGAGGAGACGTAGGTGGTTGAGAACAAAAGGGTAATTTCAATGTCATAATCTGTGTGTATATCCATCAGTTCAGTTAAACATATTGTTGTAGTGTATTATAGTCCTTCTTGTCGTGTTTTTAGATGAATAAATATTCTTGATTAATTGTTCACACAAATACCGGTCCTTTCCTAATAATACTTTTTGGAGTCTCACCAGTCTGTACAATATTCCAGCATACTATAGAAAGTCTATTACAAGGCTTCCCGAACATATTGGTTTATCTAGATGATGTCCTAACAATAGGAGCCTCATCTGAGGAACACAGGTCAAACTGAAAGCAAGTTTTGAGAAGAGTTTAAGAAGCAGGAGTTTGTTTGAAATGGAAGAAATGATTTTCCAGGCGGATGGAGTTACATATTTGGGTTTTAGGGTAGACACTAAAGGATTGCAACCTTTGGAGGATAAAGTTACAGCAATTAAGGAAGTTCCACAGCTGAAAAACATATCGGAGTTCAAATCATTCCTAGCAATGGTGAATTATTATGGTAGCTTCTTACAAAATAGGCCACTCGGCCCATCGAGTCTGCTCCCCCATTCAATCATGGCTGATATTTTTTTCATCCCCATTCTCCTGCCTTTTCCCCATAACCCCTGATCCCCTTATTAATCAAGAACCTAGCTATCTCTGTCTTAAAGACACTCAATGACCCGGCCTCCACAGCCTTCTGCGGCAAAGAGTTCCACAGATTCACCACTCTCGGGCTGAAGAAATTCCTCCTCATTTCTTTTTTAAAGGATCATCCCTTTAGACTGAGGTTGTGCCCTCTGGTTCTAGTTTTTCCCACTAATGGAAACATCCTCTCCACATCCACTCTATCCAGGCTTCGCAGTAAGTTTTTTATGTAAGTTTCAACAAGATCCCCCCTCATCCTTCTAAGCTCCGAGTACAGACCCAGAGTCCTCAACCGTTCCTTATACGACAACCTCTTCATTCCAGGGATCATTCTTGTGAACCTCCTCTGGACTCTTTCCAAGGCCAGCACATCCTTCCTTAGATATGGGGCCCAGAATTGCTCACAATACTCCAAATGGAGTCTGACCAGAGCCTTATACAGCCTCAGAAGTACATCCCTGCTCTTGTATTCTAGCCCTCTCAACATGAATGCATCACCATATGGAATGGGAGCAGTTTTGTCCCACACGATGTGGGCAGGACGGTGGCACAGTGGGTTAGCACTGTTGCCTCACAGTAAGAGTTTTAACAACACCAGGTTAAAGTCCAACAGGTTTATTTGGGAGCAAATGCCATTAGCTTTCGGAGGGCTGCTCCTTCGTCAGATGGAGTGGATATCTGCTCTCTAACAGGGCATACAGAGACACAAAATCAAGTTACAGAATACTGATTAGAATGCGAATCTCGACAGCCAACCAGGTCTTAAAGATATAGACAATGTGAGTGGAGGGAGCATTAAGCACAGGTTAAAGAGATGTGTATTGTCTCCAGACAGGACAGCCAGTGAGATTCTGCAAGTCCAGGAGGCAAGCTGTGGGGGTTACTGATAGTGTGACATAAATCCAAGATCCCGGTTTAGGCCGTCCTCATGTGTGCGGAACTTGGCTATCAGTTTCTGCTCAGCAACTCTGCACTGTTGTGTGTCGTGAAGGCCGCCTTGGAGAACGCTTACCCGAAGATCAGAGGCTGAATGCCCATGACCGCTGAAGTGCTCCCCCACAGGAAGAGAGCAGTCTTGCCTGGTGATTGTCGAGCGGTGTTCATTCACAGTGCCAGGGACCCGGGTTCGATTCCCGGTTTGGGTCACTCTGTCTGTGGAGTTTGCACATTCTCCCCGTGTCTGTGTGGGTTTCCTCCGGGTGCTCCGGTTTCCTCCCACAGTCCAAAGATTTGCGGGTTAGGTGGATTGGCCACGCTAAATTGCCCTTTAATGTCTGGGGGACTAGCTAGGGTAAATGTTATGGGGATAGGGCCTGGGTGCGAGTGTGGTCAGTGCAGACTCGATGGGCCTTCTTCTGCACTGTAGGGATTCTGATTCTATGGTGTCAGATGGAGCAGAGAGGCTAATCACCTTTGCGTTGAGAATATTATCAGATGCAGGGAAAAAGGAGATAACACGTGAGGATGGCGTATTATTGTGAGGGGGAGTGTCATGGCTTTTATGACAGGAGTTGTGTTGCCCACATCCAGGGCAGACCAGGATGAAGGCACTTGCCACCAAATGCATTGATAAAGAAATCAAAAGAATGGTCAGCCAGTGCCCAAATTGTGAAGCCCAACTGGCATTGCTGCACCCCCATAGTAGGCCGCGGGCAAGACTAAACATTGATTTTGCAGGGCCGCTCATGGGACATACGTTTTTCAAACTATTTGATGTGCATTCCAAATGTTTGGATGTCCAACTGATGTCCAATGGCGACAGCCACAAGTTGCAGCAGATGTTTGACATCCACAGCATCCCAGAGGTCTTAGTGTGGCACAATGGGACATCATCATGGGGTTCGCCACATTGCGTCAACCCCTTAACCACCCAGCCTCTAATGGGTTTTTCCTAGGTCGGAGGTGACGATCACGAGGGGTCACGGGCTCAAGGTGAGAGGGGCGAGATATAACTCAGATATCAGAGGGATGTTTTTTACACAGAGAGTGGTGGGGGCCTGGAATGCGCTGCCAAGTAGGGTGGTGGAGGCAGACACGCTGGCATCGTTTAAGACTTACCTGGATAGTCGCATGAGCAGTCTGGGAATGGAGGGATACAAACGATTGGTCTAGTTGGACCAAGGAGCGGCACAGGCTTGGAGGGCCGAAGGGCCTGTTTCCCGTGCTGTACTGTTCTTTGTTTGGGTAGTGGAGCGCACTGTACAAGCGTTCAAATCATCGATGAGAAAATGTTCTAATTACAAGGGCCAATGTTAAGGATCGTCACGAAAGCTTGGAGGAAGTTTTGCGGCATTTTCCTGAAGCTGGGGTCAGGCTACAAAGGGAAATGTGCATGTTTCAGGTACCCATAGTAACGTACCTCTGTTACACACTCGATAAAAGATGGGTTACACCCCATTGGGGAGAAGGTAAAAGTCCTAACTGGGGCTCCGACCCCAAGAAACACGGCAGAATTAAAATCATTCCTGGGCCTCATTAACCACGACGGAAAATTCATTCCGAGCCGCCCCCTCCACACGCTGCTAAAAAACATCAGAAGAGGTTGTGGCAAAAGCCACGGGAGGATGTTTCCCTGAGATTCAAACACCAACTTTCATCAACAAACGTATTGACCCATTATGACCCATGAAGACCACTTATCATAACCTGTGAGGCCTCCCCCTCTGGAATAGGAGCAGTGCGGTCACAGCGTTGGGACACGGGGATGGGGCACTCCATAGAATCCATAGCATCCCAACAGTGCGGAAGGAGGCCATTTGGCCCATCGAGTCTGCACCAACAACAATCCCACTCAGGCCCCATTCCCATAAACCCAAGTATTTACCCTGCTAATCCCTCTAACCTGGGACACCAAGGGGCAATTTAGCATGACCCAATCCACCTAACCCTGCACATCGTTGGACTCAGTTATATACGATCAGCAGGTGCGAGATCGAGAAAGAGGCTTTGGCAATGGTATTTACGGTAAAAAGATTTCACCAAAAGTTTTCTGTCTGCATTTTACCATCGTAACAGACCATAAACCTCTGCTGGGCCTTCCTTCTTTTAGCATTGGCTCGAATACAACATTGGGCCTCTATCATTAAGCGCTTACGAGAACATCCTGGAACTTTGACCGGAGACACAGATCGCCAACGCAGACGCTCTGAGTCGCCTGCTATACCCACTAGCCTACCCTCACCGCTAAAGATGGACAAAGTCAACATGGTACTAAAATTCATGGACACTTTGTCCAAACAAATTCAGGTTTGGACCCAGAACGATCCCACCTTGGCAAAATTATGTCACATCATATTAAATGAAGAACAATGCCTTACATTGGATTTAAAACTGTATGTGGCAAAATAGCCAGAGCTGAGCATTGAGGATGAGATCACTCTGTGCGGAGTGCGGGTGGTTATCTCACATCCAGCCCAGTGACCAAATCTCCACAAGCAACATAACGGTCATCCAGGGATCTCCACAATGAAAATGCGAGCTGGAAGCTATGCTTGGCGGCCTGGTATAGATGGAGACATCGAGAAATTGGTCAAAACGTGCCGAATGTGCCAGAAAAACCAGAAGGTTCCAGCAGTGGCCTCATTACATCCCTGGGAATGGCCAGGAGACCCTGGGTATGAGTGCACGTGGACTTCACAGGGCCATTTATGGGGTCTATGTTCCCAATATTGATTGATGCCCTCTCCAAGTGGATTAAGGTGCACCGGATGCTTCTACCACCTCTCCTAACGCCAGGGAAAGGCTCAGGCTGTCTTTGCATCTTGTAAAATTAGGCTTAGCACATCAGATGTACAAGTTTCAAGTATCGTTTCAACCATTATACAAGTTCAAAGGTATCCCAATGCAGTCCACTGTTTTATACAGTGTATTTACAAGCACTCATCACAGTGCATGACTTACTGCATAACCCTAATGCAGACAGAAATGTCCATCAAATACTTATTTTCAGGTGTCCATTTTTAAAGAAACACAGGATACCTGAGGTTCTTATAATAGACAATGGGACCCGAGTGGCATCGGAGGCAGTTCAGAGGAGGTTCACTAGATTGATTCCAGAGATGAGGGGTTTGTCGTATGAAGAGAGATTGAACAGTTTAGGCCTATACGCTGGAATTTAGAAGAATGAGGGGAGATCAAATTGAGGTGTACAGGATGATAAAAGGTATGGATAAAGTAGACGTGGAGCGGATGCTTCCTCTTGTGGGGCATTCTAGGATGAGAGGTCATAGTCTTAGGATAAGGGGCAGCAAATTTAAAACAGAGTTGAGGAGAAACTTCTCCCAAAGAACAAAGAACAGTACAGCACAGGAAACAGGCCCTTCGGCCCTCCAAGCCTGTGCCGCTCCTTGGTCCAACTAGACCAATCGTTTGTATCCCTCCATTCCCAGGCTGCTCATGTGACTATCCAGGTAAGTCTTAAACGATGTCAGCGTGCCTGCCTCCACCACCCTACTTGGCAGCGCATTCCAGGCCCCCACCACCCTCTGTGTAAAAAACGTCCCTCTGATGTCTGAGTTATACTTCGCCCCTCTCAGCTTGAGCCCGTGACCCCTCGTGATCGTCACCTCCGACCTGGGAAAAAGCTTCCCACTGTTCACCCTATCTATACCCTTCATAATCTTGTATACCTCTATTAGATCTCCCCTCATTCTCCGTCTTTCCAAGGAGAACAACCCCAGTCTACCCAATCTCTCCTCATAGCTAAGACCCTCCATACCAGTCAACATCCTGGTAAACCTTCTCTGCACTCTCTCTAACGCCTCCACGTCCTTCTGGCAGTGCGGCGACCAGAACTGGACGCAGTACTCCAAATGTGGCCTAACCAGCGTTCTATACAGCTGCATCATCAGACTCCAGCTTTTATACTCTATACCCTGTCCTATAAAGGCAAGCATACCATATGCCTTCTTCACCACCTTCTCCACCTGTGTTGCCACCTTCAAGGATTTGTGCACTTGCACACCTAGGTCCCTCTGTGTTTCTATACTCCTGATGACTCTGCCATTTATTGTATAACTCCTCCCTACATTATTTCTTCCAAAATGATTGTGAATCTGTGGAATTCGCTCCCCCAAAGTGCGGTGGATGCTGGGACAGTGAGTAAATTTAAGGAGGAGTTAGATTTTTAATTGGGAATGGGTTGAAGGGTTATGGAGAGAAGGCAGGAAAATGGGGATGAGGAGCATATCAGCCATGATTGAATGGCGGAGCGGACTCGATGGGCCGAATGGCCTAATTCTGCTCCTATATCTTATGAACTTATGAACGTCTGCGTGACCCTCTATCACCCATTGTCAAATGGCCTGGCTGAGCGGGCAGTCCAGATGTTTAAAAACGGCATGAAGCAACAGACTGAGGGCTCCTTAGATACAAAGATGGCACAGTTCCTTTATAACTCCAGGGCAACACAGCACATGACACCAGGTTTAGCCCTGGCGGAACCCCCGATGGGCAGACGGCTTTGGACCAGGCTTAGCCTCACGTTCCCGAATCTGAGTGGGAAAATTGAGGAAAAACAAGAAGCCCAGAAAAGGGGCCACGATGGATATAAGCCTGATAGAGTTTTTAAACTGGGAAACACCGACAACGTGTGGATCAGATCAGATCTAAGCTCTGCAGTCCTTCCACATCCAGTCGTGAATGGTAGTGGACAAATAAACAACTCACTGGAGGAGGAGGCTCCAAAAATATCCCCATCCTCAATGATGGAGGAGCCCAGCACATCAGTGAAAAAGATAAGGCTGAGGTATTCGCAACAATCTTCAGCCAGAAGTGCGAGTGGATGATCCATCTCGGCCTCCTCCAGTGGTCCCCAGCATCTCAGATACCAGTCTCCAGCCAATTCGATTCACTCCAGGTGACATCAAGAAACGGTCGGAGGCACTGGATACTGCAAAGGCAATGGGCCCTGATAACATTCCGGCAATAGTACTGAAGACTTGTGCTCCAGAACTTGCCGCTTCCCATAGCCGAGCTCTTCCAGTACAATTACAACAGTGTCATCTGCCCAAAAATGTGGAAAATTGCCCAGGTATATCCTGTACACAAAAAGCAGGACAAATCCAACCCGGCTCATTACCGTTCAATCAGTCTACTCTCGATCACTAGTAAGTGATGGTAGCGTCATCATCAGTGCTATCAAGCAGCACCTGCTCAGCAATAACCTGCTCAGTGACGCCCAGTTTGGGTTCACCAGGGTCACTCAGCTCCTGACCTCATTCCAGTCTTGGTTCAAACACGGACAAAAGAGCTGAATTCCAGAGGTGAGGTGAGAGTGACAGTCCTTGGCATTAAGGCTGCATTCGATCAAGTCTGGCATCAAGGAGCCCTAGCAAAACTGGAGTCAATGGGTATCAGGGGACAAACTCTCCGCTGGTTGGAGTCATACCTGGTACATAGGAAGATGGTCGTGGTTGTGGAGGGTCAGTCATCTCAGCTCCAAGACATCTCTGCAGGAGTCCCTCAGGGGAGTGTCCGAGGCCCAACAACCTTCAGCTGCTTCATCAATGACCTTCCCTCCATCATCAGGTCAGAAGTGGGGATGTTCGCCGATGATTGCACAATGTTCAGCACCATTCGCAACTCCTCAGATACTGAAACAGTCCATGTTCAAATGCAACAAGATCTGAACAATATCCAGGCTTGGGCTGACAAGTGGCAGTAACATTCACGCCACACAAATGCCAGGCAATGACCATCACCAATAAGAGACTCCCTAACCCCCGCCCCTTGACATTGAATCATGTAACCATCACTGAATCCCCCACTGTCAACATCCTTGGGGTTACCATTGACCACAGCTGGACTCACCACATAAACACAGTGACTACAAGAGCAGGTCAGAGGCTGGGAATACTGCGGCGAGTAACTCACCTCCTGACTCCCCAAAGCCTATCCACCATCTACAAGGCACAAGTCAGGAGTCTGATGGAACACTCCCCACTTGCCTGAATGGGTGCAGCTCCAACAACACTCAAGAAGCTCAACACCATCCAGGACAGAGCGGCCCTGCTTGATTGGCACCACATCTACAAACATCCACTCCCTCCACCACCGATGCTCAGTAGCAGCAGTGTGTACTATCTACAAGAGGCACGGCAGCAATTCACCAAAGATCCTTAGACAGCATCTTCCAAACCAATGACCACTTCCATCTAGAAGGACAAGGGCAGCAGATACTGGGAACTCCAACAAGTTCCCCGCCAAACCACTCACCATCCTGACTTGTAAATATATTGCCGTTCCTTCACTGTCGCTGGGTCAAAATCAAGAACTCCCTCCCTAACAGCACTGTGGGTGTACCTACACCAAATGGACTGCAGCGATTCAAGAAGGCAGCTCACCACCACCTTCTCAAGGGCAACTCAGGATGGGCAATAAATGCTGTTCTTGCCAGTGCTCATCGATGTCTGTGTATGTGTGTGTGTCTGTTTGTCTGTATGTGTGTTTGTGTCCGTGTGTGTGTATTTATATGTGTGTGTGTGTGTGTGTGTGTGTGTGTGTGAGAGAGAGTGTGTGAGAGAGTGTGTGAGAGTGTGTGTGTGAGTGTGCGTTAAAGTTTATTTATTAGTGTCACAAGTAAGCTTACATTAACACTGCAATGAAGTTACTGTGAAAATCCCCTAGTCGCCACACTCCGGCGCCTGTTCGAGTACACTGAGGGAGAATTTAGCACGGCCAACGCACCCAAACCAACACGTCTTTCGGACTGTGGGAGGAAACCGGAGCACCCAGAGGAAACCCACGCAGACATGGGTAGAATGTGCAGACCCTGCAAAGACAGTGACCCAAGGCCGGAATCGAAACCGGGTCCCTGGCGCTGTGAAGCAGCAGCGCTAACCACTGTGCCACCATGCCGCCCCACATGTGAGTGTGAGTGCGAGTGTGTGTGTGTGGTTTGTGTAAGTGTGTGTGAGAATGTGTGTGAGAGTGTGAGTGTGTGTGTGTGAGAGTATGTGTGTGTGTGTGTGTGTGTGCGAGTGTGAATGTGTGTGTGTGAGTGAGTGTGTGCGAGTGAGCGAGTGTGAGCGAGAGTGTGTGTGTGTGTATGCGTGCGAATGTGAGCGAGTGTGTGTGTGTGTGAGAGTGTGAGCGAGTGCGTGTGTGAGAGTGTGTGTGTGTGCGAGTGAGCAAGTGTGTGTGTGAGTGAGCGAGTGTGTGTGTGTATGTGCAAATGTGAGCGAGTGTGTGTGTGTGTGTGTATGTGCGAATGTGAGCAAGTGTGTGTGTGAGTGTGAATATGTGTGAGTGTGTGTGAGTGTGTGTGTGTGTGTGAGTGAGCAAGTGTGTGTGTGTATGTGGGTGCGAGTGAGCGAGTGTGTGTGTGTGAGTGTGCGCGTGAATGTGAGCGTGTGTGAGTGAGTGTGAGTGTGTGTGCGAATGTGAGCGAGTGTGTGTGTGAGTGTGAGCAAGTGTGAGCAAGTGTGTGTGTGTGTGTGAATATGTGTGTGTGTGAACATGAGCGAGTGTGTGTGAGTGTGAGCGAGTGTGTGTGTGAGTGTGAGCGGGTGTGTGTGTGTGTGTGTGTGAATATGTGTGTGTGAACATGAGCAAGTGTGTGTGTGTGTGAGTGTGAGCGAGTGTGAGTGTGTGTGTATGTGAACGAGTGTGTGTGAGTGTGTGCGTGTATATGCGTGTGTGTGTGTTTGTGTGTTAGCGAGAGTGTGTGTGTGAGTGTGTGTGTGAGTGTGAGTGTGTGTTCAGTGAATTCTCGGGGTTTGCAAGGGGAGCCCAGGCTGGGGCTGTTCTTGAGGTCAGTGGGTATCTGGAACTCAGTGAGAAATTGTCAGTGAGTACTGACTGGAAAGGATTATTGTTCATTAATTTAAATGGAGGAGAATGGTGTGGGGCCTTTACACACAGGCTTCGGCCCACTTCGCATTTCTAATGAGTTTTTCACCCGTCGGGCACAGCGTCCTGACACCCTCTCACACAATTTCACTCACTTCCAGGTTGGGCCCAAGCAATGTAAATTTATGGCCATAACCATTTGATTTACCACCTGCCCAGGTAACCCTCTGTAGTTGTGTGAAGGCCGAGAAGTAACTCCCCCTTTAAGAACACAGGAACAGGAGCAATACGAGGCTATTCAACCCATCGAGCCTGCTCCCCCATTCAATAAGATCAAGGTTGATCTGACTGTGGCCTCAGCTCAAACTCAGCCTCGGATATATTCACTGACCCAGCACCCACAGCTCTCCGGGGGGGAATTCCAAAGATTAACAACCCTCTGAGAGAAAACATTCCTCCTCAGTGCCATCTGAAATGGAAGACACCTTATTTTGAAACAATGGACCCTTGTTCCAGATTCCCCCAAGAGGGGAAACAGCCTCTCAGCCTCGACCTTGTCAAGCCCCCCTCAGAATCCTGTGTTTCAATAAGATCACCTCACATTCTTCTAAACTCCAATCAGTGTGGGCCCAACCTGCTCAACCTCTCCTCGTAAGACAAACCCCTTCATCCCAGGAATTAGCCCAGTGAACCCCTCTGAACTGCCTCCAATATAAGTTCCAAATGTGTCCGAAAGTATGGAGACCAAAACTGTGCACACTACTCCAGGTGTGGTCTCACCAATATCCTAAAGTTTATTTATTAGTGTCACAAGTAGGCTTACATTAACACTGCAATGAAGTTACTGTGAAAATCCCCCAGTCGCCACATTCCGGTGCCCGTTTGGGTACACTGAGGGAGAATTTAGCACGGCCAATGCACCCTAACCAGCACGTCTTTCGAACTGTGGGAGGAAACCGGAGCACTCGGAGGAAACCCACGCAGACACGGGGAGAATGTGCAAACTCCACACAGACAGTGACCCAAGCCAGGAATCAAACCCGGGTCCCTCGCGCTGTGAGGCAGCAGGGCTAAGCACTGTGCCACTGTACCGGCCTGTACTGTGTAGCTAAACTGCCCTCCTTATATGTTGCGTTCCTTCTTGCAATACAGGACAACATTCAGTTTGCTTTTCTAATCACTTGCTGGAGCTGCTTGCTAACTTTGTGTGATTCATAGACAAGAACACCCAGATCCCTCTGCACCACAGCATTCTGCAGTCTCTCTCCATTTCAATAATATCCTGTTTCTCTATTGTATAAATGACAGTGATAGAAGGCTGATCTTGCTACTGTGTCCCGCTATCCTGTGTGAGAATGGAAAAGTTTCTCATCCAACACATTTCCCATGGAAAGGCTACCCCTATAGCCACTAAAGCATGGTGCTGTGTAGTGTAAGCACTGGTAGTCACTGTGTTTTAGTAGCTAACTTACCCACCTGTGACTCAGTGAAGCTGTGGGTTTGAGTTC
Organism: Mustelus asterias; assembly: GCF_964213995.1. Taxonomy (NCBI): domain Eukaryota; kingdom Metazoa; phylum Chordata; class Chondrichthyes; order Carcharhiniformes; family Triakidae; genus Mustelus; species Mustelus asterias. The sequence goes on from NC_135821.1 coordinate 30,220,692, forward strand.
TGTGTATACCTAAGATGCACACACGGGGGCGGCATGGTGGCACGGCAGCACAGTGGTTAGCACTGCTGCCTCACAGCGCTAGGGACCCGCATTCAATTCTAGCCTCGGGTCACTCTCTATGTGGAGTTTGCACATTCTCCCCGTGTCTGCGTGGGTTTCCTCCGGGTGCTCCGGTTTCCTCCCACAGTCCAAAGATGTGCTGGCTAGGTTGATTGGCCGTGCTAAATTGCCCCTTGGTGTCAGGGGGATTAGCAGGACAAATATGTGGTGTTATGGGGATAGGGCCTGGGTGAGATTGTGGTCGGTGCAGACTCGATGGGCCGAATGACCTCCTTCTGTACTGTAGGGATTCTATGATTCTAGGAGTAATCCAGGCTGGTGCAGTGAGAAAGTGCTGCACTGTCGGATGAAACATTAAACCACGATTGTGCCTGTCCACTCAGGAGGACAGACAAAGTCAAGTAGCGTTAATATTATTGAAATGGAGAGAGACTGCGGAATGCTGTGGTACAGAGGGATCTTGGGATTTTCCTGTATATGAATCACATAAAGTTAGCACGAAGGTCCAGTAAGTGATTAGAAAAGCAAACTGAATGTTGTCTTCTATTGCAAGAAGGAAAGCAGGGGACGTTCTCCCCAGTGTTAATCTTCATCCCTCAACCACCTCTGCAGCAGACCATCTGATCATTTACCGCGCTGCTGTTTGTGGGAGCTTGCTGTGCACAAATTGGCTGCTGTGTTCCTGACATTATAACAGTGATAAAACTTCCAAAGTAATTCACAGGATGGTAAATGTTTTTGGACGCCCTGAGATTGTGACAGGTTATATACAAATGCAGGATCCGACCAGAATTAAAGAGGGTTTACAATTTGTTTTGACACTTCTCTAACCATCAGTAACACAGGCTGGAATAAGTTCCCAACAGTCAGCAGACGTGGGTGCTGCTGCGTGACATTTTGGCTTGTTACCAGGAGCATAGCTGGACAGCGATTCTGGGAGGTTTAACCCCTCCAAGCAGCCGTCTCAATGAAGAGCAAGCGACTGCGTCGGCACGTCCCCCTCCTTCTGAAGGTGAAGGTGCCGAAACATGTCAGACAAACACAGGGAGCATGCAGTGCCCAGAGCTGCTGCTGCGCCGATGCAGACTTACTCGACGTAGAGACCAGGGCAGTCACCGTTCCAAGATGGATTTGGGCGAGGAACGAGAGGCAGGCCTGAGGTCCACCAGTACGGCCACTTCCTGCGTCCTCTTCAAGGTCCCATTTCCCAGTTTAAAGCGGAGAGTCCTGGATCAGATGGAGCCTGGCACCAACTGAAGGCCGCAGGATTGGCAGTCAGACACTGCCCTCAGAGAACCCAATGCCAAACTCTCTATTCCTTTCTCTCTCTCTCTCTCTCTCTCTCCTTTCCTCTAACACACACCACCAATCTGGCAAACCTCCAGCCTGAAAAATCCCTCCCCGAAGACTCGCCTCGGCCAATCGGTGCTTTTATTCATGGGCCGGATAGATTTTTCATCCCTCGGTTGTCAGGGTAACCAGCTTGCTGAGCTATTCCATGTGGTGCTGAGGAGAGAGAGAGAGAGAGAGACAGACAGACAGAGATGAAGCATCTCATCAAAGCGTGGCTAGAATTTCACACAGAGACACAGTGAATAAAAGCCGGGCTGGACTGAGATTGTCCAGGTTTTATCAAACCTGGTTTTAATGTCCTGATTTTTTAGGTGGCACGGTTAAGACTAATATACTTTACACATCCTTTTATACTCAGTGTAGATTGCAACCCAAAGCAATGGCATTGTGTCACATACGCAGCCTCCCAAGGGAGCAGGAGAGATAAGCTTTGGTTAATGTTAAAAGCAAATTGTTGCGGATGCTGGAATTGGTTAATATCAGATCAGCCTTAACTCAATGGCGAGTAGCTTCACCTCAAAATCAGTGGGTTCCAGTCCCACTCCAGACACCTGGGCTGGAATTCTCCCATCCCGCCCGCCACTGGAATTTCAGCGGAGAATGTGAAACCCCATTGAAGGCAGGGCAGGAATTTCCGGCTTTAAGACCAGCAAGGCCGGAGAATTCTACCCCTGGTTTTTTGACTTGATTTGATTTATTATTGTCACATGTATTGACATATAGTGAAAAGTATTGTTCCTTGCGCGCTATACAAAGCATACTGTTCATAGTGAAGGAGAGGAGACAGTGCAGAATGTAGAGAAAGATCAACTTAAAATGAGGTAGGTCCATTCGAAAGTCTGACAGCAGCAGGGAAGAAGCTGTTCTTGAGTCAGTTGGTACGTGACCTCAGACTTTTGTATCTTTTTCCTGACGGAAGAATCATAGAATCCCTACAGTGCAGAAGGAGGCCATTCAGCCCATCGAGTCTGCACCGATCACAATCCCACCCAGGCCCTACCCCCATATCCCTACATATTTACCCACTAATCCCTCTAACCTACGCATCCCAGGACACTAAGGGCAATTTTTTTAGCTTGGCCAATCAACCTAACCCGCACATCTTTGGACTGTGGGAGGAAACCGGAGTACCCGGAGGAAACCCACGCAGACACGAGGAGAATGTGCAAACTCCACACAGACAGCAGCCCAAGCTGGGAATCGAACCCAGGTCCCTGGAGCTGTGAAGCAGCAGTGCTAACCACTGTGCTACCGTGCCGCCAAGCTTGGGTGTAGAGAAAGATGAACTTAAAATGAGGTAGGTCCATTCAAAAGTCTGATGGCAGCAGGGAAGAGGCTGTTCTTGAGTCGGTTGGTACATGGCCTCAGACTTTTGTATCTTTTTCCTGATGGAAGAATCATAGATTCATAGAATCATAGAATCCCTACATGTGCAGAAGAAGGCCATTCGGCCCATTGAGTCTGCACCGCCCACAATCCCACCCAGACCCTATTCCCTTAACCCCACATATTTACCCTGCTAATCCTCCTGACACTACGGTCAATTTAGCATGGTCAATCCTCCTAACCCACACATCGTTGGAGTGTGGGAGGAAACCGGAGCACCCAGAGGAAACCCACGCAGACACGGGGAGAATGTGCAAACTCCACACAGACAGTGATTGAGGTCGGAATTGAACCTGGGTCCCTGGTACTATGTAGAAGCAGTGCTAATCACTGGGCTACCATGCCGCCCAAGAAGGTGGAAGAGAGAATGTCGGGGGTGCGTGGGGCTGCTTTTCCGAGGCAGTGGGAAGTGTAGACAGAGTCAATGGATGGGAGGCTGGTTTGCGTGATGGGTTGGGTTACATTCACCACCTTTTGTACTTCCTTGTGGTCTTGGGCAGAGCAGGAGCCATACCAAGCTGTGATACAACCAGAAAGAATGCTCTCTATGGTGCATCTGTAAAAGTTGGTGAGAGTCGTAGCTGACATGCCAAACTTCCTTAGTCTCCTGAGAAAGTGGAGGCTTGCTGAGCACAGGAAGTCAGTCTAAGCTGACATGCCAGTGCAGTACCGATGGAGCTCTGCACTGTCGGACATGCTGCCTTTTGGGTGAGAGATTGAAGCAAGGCCCCCCCTCTCCTCCAATCTGCTCTGTCAGGTGGATGTAAAAGATCCCACGGCACTAATGGATAAGTGGTTCTCCAGTTTGTCTCGCCCTTAGTCAACATCACTAAAGTTAAAAAGATTACTTGGTCATGATGACATTGCTGGGATCTTGCTGTGTGCTAATTGGCTGCCATCTTTCCTATGTTACAACGGTGGTTTCAGCCGGAATTTTATCATTGTCCATGACGGCAGGATTTTCCTCTCCTGTTTCAGTGAGCGGAGGTTTGGCTGGCCGCCAAATTCTCCAACCTCGCTGCAGCAGGAGCAAGGCGTAAACGACAGGATGCCGTTTTACAGATTTTTACAGATGCACCATAGAAAGCATCCTTTCTGGATGTATCACAGCTTGGTATGGCTCCTGCTCTGCCCAAGACCGCAAGGAACTACAAAGGGTTGTGAATGTAGTCCAGTCCATCACGCAAACCAGCCTCCCATCCATTGACTCTGTCTACACTTCCCGCTGCCTCGGCAAAGCAGCCAGCATAGTTAAGGACCCCACGCACCCCGGACATTCTCTCTTCCACCTTCTTCCATCGGGAAAAAGATACAAAAGTCTGAGGTCACGTACCAACCGACTCAAGAACAGCTTCTTCCCTGCTGCTGTCAGACTTTTGAATGGACCTACCTTGCATTAGTTGATCTTTCTCTACACCCTAGCTATGACTGTAACACTACATTCTGCACTCTCTCCTTTCCTTCTCTATGAACGGTATGCTTTGTATAGCGCGCACTTTTCACTGTGTGCTAATACATGTGACAATAATAAATCAAATCAAATCAAATCAAGTCAGGTAAGTTCATGCCCTACCTTTCAAAGGTTCCGCAGAGACGGTCACACACACTGAGACACCCTGAGATGGTGAAAGGCGCTATAGAAATGAAAATCTTCTTTTTCTGCCTCAGGTCAAACAGTTTATTGAATTGGAGGTTTTGTAGAGTTTCTGATTTCAGTCCGTTTGTCTGCGATGTCTTCATGCTGCGGCAGTATCTGGAGAGCAGCAGGATTCCCCAGCCCTGGGGCTGAATTTAACGTGCCCCCAGAGGGCATGTTTCCTGTGGGAGGGGGACATAAAACAGGGCACATGCCCTTCCCATCACAAAACCCCACCCCTCCCCCCGCCCCGAGCTCACCCCGATAACGTGGGGGTGACGTGCGGGCTCCAGCGCTCCCATCATATTTATATCAATAACCAAAGTCAATCAGTCTGACCCTGAGAATATGCTGTCCACATCACACATCGCAAGGCATAGGCAGCCAGGGGATAGCAGGCAGCCAGGGGATAGCAGGCAGCCAGGGGATAGCAGGCAGCCCCATCTTTTCATTTAGAGTCATTGGCATATAGAGCACAGAAAAAGACCCTTCAGCCCATCGTGACTCACCCTGTTTAAAGGGTGGGAAAGAACAGACAGGGGCTGCGTTTTGCCAATCATTGACATAGAACCCAAAGATGTGCGGGTTAGGTTGATTGGCCAGGTTAAAAATTGCCCCTTAGAATCCTAAAATGCGTAGGTTAGAGGGATTAGCGGGTAAATATGTGGGGGTAGGGCCTGGGTGGGATTGTGGTCGGTGCAGACTCGATGGGCCGAATGGCCTCCTTCTGCACTGTAGGGTTTCTATGATTTCTATGATTTCTATGAACCCAGTGCAGAAAGAGGCCATTCAGCCCATCGGGTCTGCACCGACCACAATCCCACCCAGGCCCTGTCCCCATAACCCCATGCATTTACCCTAGCTAATCCCCCTGACACTAAAGGGGCAATTTAGCACGGCCAATCCACCTAACCAGCACATCTTTGGAATGTGGGAGGAAACCGGAGCACCTGGAGGAAACCCACGCAGACACGGGGAGAACGTGCAGACTCCACACAGACAGTGACCTGAGGCCGGAATTGAACCTGGGTCCCTGGCGCTGTGAGGGAGGGGACCCAGGTACTGCTGGGCAGCCCCACCGAAGATCAAATCCCCTTCCTACATATTCCCCCCTTAAACTCCCTCCCTCCCATCCCCCCCCTGCCTAACCTACCCAAGTCCTCCCAGCCCAAGACTCCAGACTCAGCTGCCCCGGGGATCCTCGGGCTTTAGTCCTCTTCTGCAGTCTGGCAGTGCCCACTGATGTCCTCCTGGTGCTGCTGGGACTGATGGAACTGCTGGTCTATCTGATTGGCCAGCAGTTGCCAGGCAGCAGTACCAGAACACTGCCCCTCTCTCTCCTAGGGGCTGTACTTACCTGTGCACCCTGGGAGGCCTCACCTGGTTCATGTTGCTCCAAACTGTTGTAACCCTCGCCGTGTGGGAAGTTCGAACGTGAGGAGACGCTACAAGTGGGAAAGCTCGCTGCTGATATTGAAACGTATTTAACTGAGGTTCCCGATCTCCCTGGGTGTGAACCAAGTTATGTCAATGGCGGGGAAGCGGGGAGAGTTGCGTCGTGAGATTTCACCAACGAGGCCCTCGGTTTAGGCCTTGCACAAGGTTTTACTCCCAGGTCACCGTTGCTGCCGGTGCAATATCCCAGTTATAAAGTTCATCAGGATGACACGATGATTGGCCGGGTGGTTAACAGTGAGGTTTAGTGTCTTGGGTTACAAGAAGATATAGACGGAATGGTCAAATGGGTGGATAAGTGGCAGATGGAAATTAACCCTGAATAGTGTGAGGTGATGCACTTTGGAAGGAGCAATTTGACAAGGAAGTACTCTATGAAAGGTCGGACACTAGGAAGCTCTGAGGAACAAAGGGACCTTGGCATGTTTGTCCACAGCTCTCTGAAGGCGGAAGGATATGTTACTAGGGTGGAACACTCACCTTTATCAAACGGGGCATAGATTACAAAAGCAGGGAAGTCATGATGGAGTTATACAGAACGTTGGTGAGGCCACAGCTGGAGCACTGTGTGCAGTTCTGGTCGCCACATTATAGGAAGATTGTGATTGCACTGGAGGGTTCAATTCCGGCCTCGGGTCACTGTCTGCGTGGAGTTTACACATTCTCCCCATGTCTGCATGGGTTTTCTCCGGGTGCTCCGGTTTCCTCCCACAGTCCAACTATGTGCTGGTTAGGTTGATTGGCCATGCTAAATTGACCCTAGGGTAAATATGTAAGGTTACGGGAATAGGGCCTGGGTGGGATTGTGGTCAGTGCAGACTCGATGGGCCAAATGGCCTCTTTCTGCACTGTAGGGATTCTATGATCAAATATATATGGGAGACACTACACCATAGTATTTGATCATAAGCACATTCTCCCCGTATCTGCGTGGGTTTCCTCCGGTTTCCTCCCACAGTCCAAAGATGTGTGGGTTAGGTTGATTGGCCATGCTAAAATTGCCCCTTAGTGTCCTGAGATGCATAGGTTAAAGGGATTAGAGGGTAAAATGTGTAGGGATGTGGGAGTAGGGCCCGGGTGGGATTGTGGTCGGTGCAGACTCGATGGGCCGAATGGCCTCCTTCTGCACTGTAGGGATTTTATGATACCTTGCAGCAGACTTTTGCCTTCATGGCATCCCAGAGGTCTTCATGTCTGGCAATGGCACAGCATTTACAGCTCAGGAGTTCTGCTGGTTTGTCAGGTCAAATGGTAAACTCCACGTTCAGTCAGCCTCTAACCACCCAGAGTGAGCCATACAAACATTTAAAACTTCTATGCAAAAGCAAGCTCAGGAGCCACTGCGTTTATGCTCAGCAAGTTTCTTGTTGTTGTATAATGCTACACCGAAAGGTGCCACCGGAGTTACACCAAGTGAATTATTAACAGGGTGCCACCTATGAACCCGCTTGGATTTAGTGTTTCCAGATTTGTCAGGGATGGTGGAGACTGGGCAAGCCTCCCAGAAAGAAGACTAGGTATTCTAGATCTTTCTGGTTGTATCACAGCTTGGTATGGCTCCTGCTCTGCCCAAGACCGCAAGAAACTACAAAAGGTCGTGAATGTAGCCCAGTCCATCTCTCAAACCAGCCTCCCATTCCACTGATTCTGTCCACACTTCCCGCTACCTCAGAGAAGCAGCCAGCATAATTAAGGACCCCACGCACCCTGGACATTCTCTCTTCCACCTTCTTCCATTGGGAAAAGGATGCAAAAGTCTGAGGTCACGTACCAACCGACTCAAGAACAGTTTCTTCCCGCTGTTGTCAGACTTTTGAATGGACCGACCTCGCATTAAGTTGATCTTTCTCTACACCCTAGCTATGACTGTAACACTACATTCTGCACTCTCTCCTTTCCTTCTCTATGAATGGTATGCTTTGTCTGTATAGCGCGCAAGAAACAATACTTTTCACTGTATACTAATACATGTGACAATAATAAATCAAATCAAATCAAATGTTTCGAAGGGTACAGAACGTTCAAAATCAATTACCTAGTCACGGCACGAAACTTTGGCAGTGGAGAGTCCGGGTGTTGGGAAGAATTGTCGAGAGACTGGGACAGTTTCATACATGTTGGAAGTACAAGGTCACTGTGTGGAAAAACATGTGGATTATTTGAGGATTATTTGAGGAAACAAGCTGGGCCTGATCCAGAGGAGCCACAGGGATGTTCCGCTGTGGATTTGTGTACCAGCTACGGAACCAGGGATACCTGCGGCCTGCGTGGAGCCGAGGCAGCCTCTGGCTTCTGTAGCTGAGGAGGAAGAAGCCACTCGGGAGAATGAGCTGATGAGTTTGTCGTTTGTTCTGCCGAGCCAGATTCATTGGTTGCTGAAGGACCTTGTGGAGAGTTGCGGCGTTCTGTCAGAGCCCAGAAGATTCTGGACCAACTGGACTTGTGAATGGAAATCCTGTCGTGTCCTGAATGTGATATTGTGTCTGAGTGCCCATGTATAATGATGTTTCCCTTTGCTTTCCACTCAAGAATTAGGGGGAAAGGAGTGTGGTAACAGACAAGAACACACAAAATAGAAGCTGGAATAGTCCACCTGTCCCTTCATGCCTGCCCCGCCATGCAGTACCAGCATGGCTGATCTATGTCGGCCTCAGCTCCTTTTCTGTGCCACTTCCCCATTGCCCTCTATCCCTCAATCTATCAAATATTTATCCACCTCCATTTTAAATACTTCTAATGATCCAGCCTCCTTTGGGGCAAAGAATTCCAGAGACTCACCACCCTCTGCAAGAAGAAATTTCTCCCACCTCCGTTTGAAATGACCGGCTCTTTATCTTGTCACCATGTCCCCCGTGTTCAAGACTCTCCCACTCGTGAAACCATCTCACCATTTACCCTGTAAAGCCACCTCGGGATCTTATATGTTTGAATAAGGTCACCCCTCACTCCTCTAAACTCTAAGGAATACTGGATGCAAAAGAGAAAATGCTGGAAAATCTCAGCAGGTCTGGCAGCATCTGTGAGGAGAGAAAAGAGCTGACGTTTCGAGTCCAGATGACCTTTTATCAAAGCTAAAAGGCAGAGAAAGTGGGAGATATTTATACTGCAGGGGGAGGGAATGAAAGATGAGTCATAGCCACAAAAACAAGGGGAAAAGCTGCTAATGGCAGCCCACAGAGAGAATAGAAGGTGCGAATTTATTTGTTTATGGGATGTGGGCATGGCTGGCTAGACCAGCATTTATTGCCCATCCCTAATTGCCCCTGAGAAGATGGTGGTGAGCTGCCTTCCTGAACCCACTGCAGTCTGCGCGGAAATCCATAGCATGCGGGGAGCTTTAGGATTTTGACCGAACAATGATGGAGGAATGATTGACTGTTGGGCTGGTGAGTGATGAAGAGGCACTTGCAGGTGGTGGTGTTCCCATGTCCTTATCCTTCTGGCTGGTAGAGGTTGCAGGTTTGGGAGACACTGTTGGCATGTTGCTGCTGCATCTTGCAGATGGTTTTAAGGGGTTATGGAATCAAGGCAGGAACTTGCAGTTGAGAAACACATTAACCATGATCTAATTAACAATCCTCTCAATGCCAGCTACGCAGCATTTCACAAGAACTCTGGTGTTTGGGATATTGTTCCAGTACTGTGTCACAGATAGACCTGCCAGTGAACATTGAATGCTTCTTATTGCTTTATGTGATGCTGGTAAGTTGTCTGAATCTCATAGCCACAAAGGGGTGCCTGGGATGGAACATTTAAGTTATGAAGAGAGGTTGGATAGGCTTGGGTTGTTTTCTCTGGAGCAGAGAAGACTGAAGGGCGACCTGATTGAGGTGTTCAAGATTATGGGTGGCATGGACAGGGTGGATAGGGAGCAGCTTAGCTGAAGGGTCAGTTACGAGGGACACAAGTTAAAAGTGAGGGGTGGGAGGTTTAGGAGGGATTTGAGGAAAAACATTTTTACCCAGAGGGTGATGAGGGTCTGGAATGTGTTGCCTGGGAGGGTGGTGGAGGCGGGTTGCCTCACGTCCTTTAAAAAGTACCCGGATGAGTACTTTGAAACCAGAACTAGGGGGCATGGCCTCAAAATAAGGGGGAGCAGATTTAGGACTGAGTTGAGGAGGAACTTCTTCACAAAAAGGGTTGTGAATCTGTGGAATTCCCTGCCCAATGCTGCAGTTGAGGCGACCTCATTGAATATTTTTAAGGCAAGGATAGATAAATTTTTGAACAGTAAAGGAATTAAGGGTTATGGTGAGCGGGCGGGTAAGTGGAGCTGAGTCCACAAAAAGGTCAGCCATGATCTTATTGAATGGCGGAGCAGGCTCGAGGGGCCAGGTGGCCTACTCCTGCTCCTAGTTCTTATGTTCTTATGTTTATGTTCTTGGCACGCCGTAACATTCAAGGCTATGGACCAAGTGCTGACAACTGGGATGAGGTAGACAGGTCAGGGCCTTTCATGCGTTGGTGCAGACTCGATGGGCATGGGGCCTCTTCTACACTGTAGGATTTTGTGATTCTGTGAGAGTCAGTGCAGACCTGGTGGGCTGAAGGGCCTCTTCTGCACTGTATAATTCTGTGATTCTGGGCGATGTAAGAACCACTGTCTGGTTGACTTTGGTCATTATTTTGAAACAACCTCCATGCCCTTTCCTCATGAGAGTTCAGCTTCACTGGGTCAGTCATGTTGCCCGGATGGAGGATTCCCCCAGACCAAAGTCCCGACAACCAGCTGGGAACAGGAACGCACACTGCAGGCCATCCCAAACTTAGACAATCCAAAACTATAACCTCAGAGCTTGCCAGCTGAATCCCAAATCCCAGTACATGGGAAACAGCAACCTTGGTCAGACCCAATTGGAGAAGTCTGTCACCAAGCGATTCCCACATCCGGCGAGCCTTCAGGATAAGTGACTGTGGCATGAAGCCAGTGCCTCCAGTCATCCCTCCAGCACTGACTTCATATTGCAATTGGTTATGCAAATTGAGACTTGGCCTAATGCAACACGTTAGACAACAACAGCATGAATTGTAAACCACTCTTTTCCTCCCACTTTCCAAACACTGATCCAGCACAGTGATGGGAGAATCCATCAAATTAAACAATGAAACAGCTTGATGGGCTGAATGGTCAACTCTTTATTCGTAGGTGCTGTAATGACTATTGTGGTATTTGAACATCGCTAAGCAGATGTCCTCTGCATTTGAAATGCTGTCATGTGGCACAGGGGAGATAGAACTAAAGTAAAAAGTTTATTAGTCACAAGTAAGGCTTATATTGACATTGCAATGAAGTTACTGTGAAAATCCCCTAATCGCCACACTCCGGCACCAGATTGGGTACACTGAGGGAGAATTTAGCACGGCCGATGCACCCTAACCAGCACTGTGGGAGGAAACCGGAACACCCGGAGAAAACCCACGCAGACACGGGGAGAATGTGCAAACTCCGCACAGGCAGTGACCCAAGCCGGGAATCGAACCCGGGTCCCTGGCGCTGGGAGGCAGCAGTGCTAATCACTGTGCCACCATGCCACCCTTAAAGATACAGAGAAAAACTAAAGCTACAGGGAAAATAGGGACAGATAAAATAGATAAAACTGGAGTTCTGATATATCTTCCAGGTAACAGAACAGGATGCATCTAGGTGTACACTCAAAAAATAATCGCAAACATTGAAGGGCTGTGTTAATATTGAGAAAATAAAAATAAGAATGGTTATGTCACAGAGGGGATGGAACTTTGAGGTGGGAGAAAGAATTGAGTGAAGAAAAGAGCTTAATGAAGACAGTGTGAGGGGAGAAAGGAGAATGAGAGAAAATTCCTAATGAGAGGAGAAATCAGAGATGTTTTCTCAGTTTGGAGCAGTCTTTGAAGAGGCGCCTGAACACAAGTTAACCACAGGCTTAGCTCAGCCAGTAACCTGTGGGCAGCATGGTGGCACAGTGATGAGCAGTGCTGCCTCCCAGCGCCAGGGACCCAGGTTCAATTCCGGCCTCGGGTCACTGTCTGTGCGGAGTCTGCACATTCTCCCCGTGTCTGCATGGGTTTCCTCCGGGTGCTCCGGTTTACTCCCACACTCCAAAGATGTGTGGGTTGGCCATGGTAAGTTGGCTTCAGTGTCAGGGTGATTAGAAGAGTAAGTATGTGGGGTTATGGGGATAGGTCCTGGTTGGGATTGTTGTTGGTCGTAAAGTGTGCCTTTGGTACTTTGGCCTTTATAAATCGGAGTATCGAGTATAAAAGTTGGAGTGTTATGGTAAGGTTATATAAGGCATTGGTGAGGCCGAATTTGGAGTATTGTGTACAGTTTTGGTCACCTAGTTACAGGAAGGATGTAAATAAGATTGAAAGAGTGCAGAGAAGGTTCACAAGGATGTTGCCGGGATTGAGAAGCTGAGTTACAGAGAGAGATTGAATAGGTTGGGACTTTATTCCCTGGAGCGTAGAAGATTGAGGGGAGATTTGATAGAGGTGTATAAGATTTTGATGGGTATAGATAGAGTGAATGCAAGCAGGCTTTTTCCGCTGAGGCTCGGGGAGAAAAAAACCAGAGGGCATGGGTTAAGGGTGAAAGGAGAAAAGTTTAAAGGGAAGATTAGGGGGGGCTTCTTCACGCAGAGAGTGTTGGGAGTGTGGAATGAGCTGCCGGATAAAGTGGTAAATGCGGGGTCACTTTTAACATTTAAGAAAAACTTGGACGGGTTCATGGATGAGAGGGGTGTGGAGGGATATGGTCCAAGTGCAGGTCAGTGGGACTAGGCATAAAATGGTTCGGCACAGACAAGAAGGGCCAAAAGGCCTGTTTCTGAGCTGTAATTTTCTATGGTTCTATGGTTCTATGGTGCAGGCCCGACAGGCTGAGTGACCTCCTGCTGCTCTGTAAGATTCTATGATCCAGGACTTGAGCACATACCTTGGGCTGACACTTTTGGACAGGACTGAGGGAGTGCTAATGGTGAGAAGGCTTTTCCTTCAGAAGAAGAAAGCTGGTTCGACAGAGTGCTGGTCCTGGTGACATGGACGTTCTCCTGGCACTGTTTGAGGATGCCCAGTCGATTGGCTCTGCTGTGTGACAGATGATGGGCAGCAGATGCCAGCCTTGTCCACATCCTGAGCACAAATTGAAGGAACAGAGTGCATTATGGTACCCTAACAAAGAGAGAAAATATTGGTGAAACATATTTGATTTGGGAATTGGAAAAGCTAACATCTTTGAAATGCAAGCATTGAAAGTATCCAAAGAACAAAGAGAATAAAGAAAATTACAGCACAGGAACAGGCCCTTTGGCCGTCCAAGCCTGCACCGACCATGTTGCCCGACTGAACTAAAACCCCCTACCCTTCTGCGGACCATATCCCTCCATTCCCATCTTATTCATGTATTTTTCACAACTGCGGATCTAAAATAAAAACAGAAAATGCTGGAAATATTAATCATGTCTGGAATATCATAGAATTCTACAGTGCAGAAGGAGGCTATTTGGCCCATTGAGTCTGCACCGACCACAATCCCACCCAGGCCCTATTCCTACAACCCCAAGTATTTACCCAAGCCAATCCCCCTGACAATAAGAGGCAATTTAGCATGGCCAATCAATCTAACCCGCTTATAATTGGAGTGTGGGAGGAAACGGTGACAAAAACGGTTGATGAACGAAGGGCCGTGGATGTCGTCTATATGGATTTCAGTAAGGCATTTGACAAAGTCCCACATGGCAGGTTGGTTAAGAAGGTTAAGGCTCATGGGATGGAAGCAGAAGTGGCTAGATGGGTGGAGAACTGGCTTGGCCATAGGGGACAGAGGGTAGTGGTCGAAGGGTCTTTTTCCGGCTGGAGGTCTGTGACCAGTGGTGTTCCGCGGGGCTCTGTACTGGGACCTCTGCTATTTGTGATATATATAAATGATTTGGAAGAAGGTGTAACTGGTGTAATCAGCAAGTTTGCGGATGACACGAAGATGGCTGGACTTGCAGATAGCGAAGAGCATTGTCGGGCAATACAGCAGGATATAGATAGGCTGGAAAATTGGGCGGAGAGGTGGCAGATGGAGTTTAATCCGGATAAATGCGAAGTGATGCATTTTGGAAGAAATAATGTAGGGAGGAGTTATACAATAAATGGCAGAGTCATCAGGAGTATAGAAACACAGAGGGACCTAGGTGTGCAAGTCCACAAATCCTTGAAGGTGGCAACACAGGTGGAGAAGGTGGTGAAGAAGGCATATGGTATGCTTGCCTTTATAGAACGGGGTATAGAGTATAAAAGCTGGAGTCTGATGATGCAGCTGTATAGAACGCTGGTTAGGCCACATTTGGAGTACTGCGTCCAGTTCTGGTCGCCGCACTGCCAGAAGGACGTGGAGGCGTCAGAGAGAGTGCAGAGAAGGTTTACCAGGATGTTGCCTGGTATGGAGGGTCTTAGCTATGAGGTGAGATTGGGTAAACTGGGGTTGTTCTCCCTGGAAAGACGGAGAATGAGGGGAGATCTAATAGAGGTGAACAAGATTATGAAGGGGATAGATAGGGTGAACGGTGGGAAGCTTTTTCCCAGATCAGAAGTGACGTTCACGAGGGGTCACGGGCTCAAGGTGAGAGGGGCGAAGTATAACTCAGATATTAGAGGGATGTTTGTTACACAGAGGGTGGTGGGGGCTTGGAATGCGCTGCCAAGTCGGGTGGTGGAGGCAGGCACGCTGACATCGTTTAAGACTTACCTGGATAGTCACATGAGCAGCCTGGGAATGGAGGGATACAAACGATTGGTCTAGTTGGACCAAGGAGCGGCAGAGGCTTGGAGGGCCGAAGGGCCTGTTTCCTGTGCTGTACTGTTCTTTGTTCTTTGTTCTTTGAAACCGGAGCACCCGGAGGAAACCCACGCAGACACGGGGAGAATGTGCAGACTCCACACAGACAGTGATCCAAGCCGGGAATTGAATCCGGGTCCCTGGCTATGAGGCAGCAGGGCTGACCACTGTGCTACCGTGCTGCCCTAGAGTAACTCTGTAGAAACAGAGTTCCAGTACAATTAATAGGGACTCTTTGTCTGAACCCCCAAAACGGTCATGTGGATCTACATCTCTCCCCTCATTTGCTGCCAGACATGCTGGGTTTTTTCCAGCATTTTCTGCTTCTATCTTTGAAATGCAATTCTTCAATTGTACCAGAGTCACAAGAGGCTGGGGACAGGGGGCGGGGGGCGGGGAGGTGGGGGGCGGAATTGTCCTCCAGTAAAGAATCATGCAGTGCAGAAGAGACCCCTCGGCCCATTGATTCCGCACTTATCATCTTGTAGCCCAAGACACTCTGCCTCACTGTTAACCAATCTTTGTGTCATCTGCACATTTACTAATTCTACCTCCCACACTGTCACCTATGTCATTGATATAAATAGGGAATAATAGGAGCCCCTCTATCCCATGTGAATAGAGTAACTGAATGGCGGTCCTCCGGCCTGTCGGTGTCGCTGTGCCCGGCGGTCCTCCGGCCTGTCGGTGTCGGTGTGACCGGCGGTCCTCCGGCCTGTCGGCGTCGCTGTGACTGGTGGTCCTCCAGCCTGTCAATGTCGCTGTCACCGGCGGTCCTCCGGTCTGTCGGTGTCGCTGTGACCGGCGGTCCTCCGACCGGTCGGTGTCGCTGTCACCGGCGGTCCTCCGGCCTGTCGGTGTCGCTGTGACCGGCGGTCCTCCGGCCTATCGGTGTCGCTGTGACCGGCGGTCCTCCGGCCTGTCGGTGTCGCTGTGACCGGCAGTCCTCCGGCCTGTCGGTGTCGCTGTGACCGGCGGTCATCCGGCCTGTCGGTGTCGCTGTGACTCCGCCTCCGCCGTAATGAGGCGCTAATTTATTAATTTATGCATACGGACGGTTCCAATGGCGACGTTGGCATTAACATATTCCTGATCACGTGGTCCCGGGGCGGGCGGTTTGGATGCGGGCGCGCGATGGCGGTGCTGAAGCCGCAGAACAAACACCCGGATCTGAACAGCGGCACCGTGCTGGTGAGACACTGCACCCCCTCACCCAGCCCCTCACCCCCCTTCACCACCCTCACTACCCTCACCCTCACTACCCTCACCCCCACCACCCAGCCCCTCCCTCACTCACTCACCGTGCTGGTGAGACACTGCACCCCCTCACCCAGCCCCTCACTACCCTCACCTACCCTCACCCCCCCTACCCTCACTACCCTCACCCCCACCACCCAGCCCCTCCCTCTCACTCACCGTGCTGGTGAGACACTGCACCCCCTCACCCCCCTCACTCCCACTACCCCCACTACCCTCACCCCCGCTACCCTCACCCCCGCTACCCTCACCCCCGCTACCCTCACCCCCGCTACCCTCAGCCCCTCACCATCCTCACCCCCACCACCCAGCCCCTCACCCTCCCCTCCCTCACTCACCGCGCTGGTGAGACACTGAACCCGCTCACCCTCACTACCCTCACCCCCACTACCCTCACTACCCTGCCCCTCACCATCCTCACCATCCAACCCCTCACCATCCTCACCCCCACCATCCTCACCCCCACCACCCAGCCCCTCACCCCACCACCCAGCCCCTCACCCCCACCACCCAGCCCCTCACCATCCTCACCCTCACTACCCTCACCCCCCCTCAGCACCCTCACTCACCGCGCTGGTGAGACACTGCACCCCCACTACCTTCACCCCCACCCCCTCACCCTCCCCTCCCTCACTCACCGCGCTGGTGAGACACTGCACCCGCTCACCCCCACTACCCTCACCCCCACGACCCTCACCCCCACTACCCTCACCCCCCTCACTACCCTCACCACCCAGCCCCTCACCCTCATTATCCTCACCAACCAACCCCTCACCATCCTCACCCCCACCATCCTCACCCCCACTATCCTCACCCCCACCACCCAGCCCTCACCCCCACCACCCAGCCCCTCACCCCCACCACCCAGCCCCTCACCCCCACCACCCAGCCCCTCACCCCCACCACCCAGCCCCTCACCCCCACCACCCAGCCCCTCACCCCCACCACCCAGCCCCTCACCCCCACCACCCAGCCCCTCACCCCCACCACCCAGCCCCTCACCCCCACCACCCAGCCCCTCACCCCCACCACCCAGCCCCTCACCCCCACCACCCAGCCCCTCACCCCCACCACCCAGCCCCTCACCCCCACCACCCAGCCCCTCACCCCCACCACCCAGCCCCTCACCCCCACCACCCAGCCCCTCACCCCCACCACCCAGCCCCTCACCCCCACCACCCAGCCCCTCACCCCCACCACCCAGCCCCTCACCCCCACCACCCAGCCCCTCACCCCCACCACCCAGCCCCTCACCCCCACCACCCAGCCCCTCACCCCCACCACCCAGCCCCTCACCCCCACCACCCAGCCCCTCACCCCCACCACCCAGCCCCTCACCCCCACCACCCAGCCCCTCACCCCCACCACCCAGCCCCTCACCCCCACCACCCAGCCCCTCACCATCCTCACCCTCACTACCCTCACCCCCCCTCAGCACCCTCACTCACCGCGCTGGTGAGTCACTGCACCCCCACTACCTTCACCCCCACCCCCTCACCCTCCCCTCCCTCACTCACCGCGCTGGTGAGACACTGCACCCGCTCACCCTCACTATCCAACCCCTCACTATCCAACCCCTCACCATCCAACCCCTCATCCCCCACTACCCAGCCCCTCACCCTCAGCACCCTCACCCCCCAATCCCTAAACCAGCACCCCCCCCTCACACTGTGCTGATGAGAGAGACACACACTGCTCACCCTCACGACCCCTCACCCCCAGTCACTCCCTCACTCACTTCCTTCCCCTTCCTCTTCTCCCCCTCACTCACGCTTCCTCAATCTCACTCACTCACCTTTACTGCCTCCTTTACCTGCCCTCCCCCCCCCCCCCCCCCTTTCCTGGCGCAGACATGATGGGCTGAATGGCCTCCTGTTGATGTGTCCCTCTTCCAGTCACCTTGTCAATCCCATCCTCTGAGTCCCCCTCTCCATTCCTCCTCCTGATCTGTTTGTTAATTTGGCGGTGGGTAATAATGATGGTGATTTGGACAGGCTGAGTGTATGATGTGGATAAATGTGAGGTTATCCACTTTGGTAGTGATAACAGGAAGACGGATTATTACATGAATGGGTGTAAATTGGGAGAGGTGGATACTCGGCGAGACTTTGGAGTCCTCGTGCATCAGTCACTGAAAGTAAGTGCGCAGGTACAGCAGGCAGTAATGAAGGCAAATGGTGAGACCATTCGTAACGCGAGGATTTGAGTATAGGAATAGGGATGTTTTGCTGCAATTGTATAGGGCGTTGATGAGGCCACACCTACAGTATTGTGTCAGTTTTGGAGTCTTTATCTGAGGAAGGATGTCCTTGCTATAGAGGGAGTACAGCGAAGGATTACCAAGCTGATTCCTGGGGTGGCAGGTCTGTCATATGAGGGGAGACTAAGTCGGTTAGGATTATATTCACTGGAGTTTAGAAGAGTGAGAGGGGATCTCATAGAAACTTATAAAATTCTAGCAGGGTTAGACAGGGTAGATTCAGAAAGAATGTTCCCGATGGTGGGGGAGTCCAGAATTAGGGGTCATAGTTTGAGGATAAGGTGTCAACCTTTTAGAACTGAGGTGAGGAGAAATTTCTTCACCCAGAGAGTAGTGAATGTGTGGAATTCACTACCACAGAAAGTAGCTGAGGCCAAGTTTCTATGTTTCTCTGAACATTCGTGATGAAGGATGAGGCTTGGCCATGATTCTTTCCCCTCTTTCCCTGGCTGGACTGAATTTGCTGCTGAGGTTTTAGCTACTTTGAGAAGGCACCAAATGTACCTGTCAATTATTGGTGCCTTCAGTCAGTGGCTGGATCCATGTCACTAAATATGTTTTGACTGCAGGAGAATTCGGAATTGGAGAGATTTATTTCTTCTCTTCCTGTTGCAGTTGGTGGGAGCTGAAGGTCTTCATCTGGACCAACTTGCAGCGGCGATCCTGAAGGAGAACAAGTCTTTTGAAGTGAATGTGTAAGTCCCGCAAGGAGCACCAAAATCATTTAAACGTTATCCACACCGTAACAATCATTGCTTCTAACAGAGTCTGTGCAGACATGATGGGCTGAATCCTTTGCTATAATCATTTAAAACTACGTTTAGTTTTAAAGTTTTATTTATTAGTGTCACAAGTGGGCTTACATTAACACTGCAGTGAAGCTACTGTTGTCAGATGCAACATGGGAAAATTGTTGTTGATGGTACAGGAGTAAACTGTTCAGTGATGCGTTCTAGCAATCCCCTCGATCTCTTATCAGAATACCAATTACTGAGGCAGTATGCAGATATTCTGGAAGGTTTTACACAGTTCTCTCTTCCCCCTGGGAATTTGGTACAAGTCCAGCTCAAACCAATGGGATCTGAGTCTGCCTTTGCTTTGTGGAGATAGTGTTAGATTAAATGAAGAGGCTTCCATATCGCTATATATCGCTTCTATATCGCAAGGGGGATAGAATATAAAAGCAGAGATGTCTTGCTGCATCTGTACAGGGCATTGGTGAGGCCGCAGCTGGAATACTGTGTGCAGTATTGGTCCCCTTATTTGCGGAAGGATATATTGGCCTTGGAGGGAGTGCAGAGAAGGTTCACCAGGTTGATACCAGAGATGAGGGGTGTTGATTATGAGGAGAGACTGAGCAGATTGGGTTTGCATTCGTTGGAGTTTAGAAGGCTGAGGGGGGATCTTATAGAGACCTATAAGATAATGAAGGGGCTGGATAGGGTAGAGATGGAGAGATTCTTTCCACTTAGAAAGGAAACCAGAACTAGAGGGCACAGCCTCAAAATAAAGGGGGGTCAGTTTAGGACAGAGTTGAGGAGGAACTTCTTCTCTCAGAGGGTGGTGAATCTCTGGAATTCTCTGCCCACTGAAGTGGTGGAGGCTACCTCGTTGAATATGTTTAAATCACGGATGGATGGATTCCTGATCGGTAAGGGAATTAGGGGTTATGGGGATCAGGCGGGTAAGTGGAACTGATCCACTTCAGATCAGCCATGATCTTATTGAATGGCGGGGCAGGCTCGAGGGGCTAGATGGCCTACTCCTGCTCCTATTTCTTATGTTCTTCTGTTCCAATTTTGTCCAAAAAACTGGTAAGTCCATATGGTGAATGTTTATTAAAATTAGTAAAGGATGACCAAGAGGGAAATGAAGGCAGAAAGGAGATAGTCTGAATTGTGGAGAAGTGAGGGATTAAAAATAAATTAATAGAGGAAAAAGTAGTGGAGAAATTGGTTGAACTAAAAGTTGACAAATCCCCCCAGGGTGCCCATTGACCAGATATTTCCAGGGTTTTAGAAGAGCTGGAAAGATAGCAGATTCAGGGACGCTCCCTGTGGATTGGAATGTAACACCACTGTTTCGGAAAGGCGACAGAGAAAATGAACGGTAGGGCCAGCTGGCCTGATCTGCATCTGTATTAGGAAAATGCTCGAATCTGAATATTGAGAACAGGGCACTTGGCAAATTAGGCAGTGTCGGCATAGATTTATGAAAGGGCCACTGTTTCATTACCGATAGTTTTTGAGGGTGTAACTAACAGGGTCTGTAAGGATGTTAGCGTACTTGGATTTTCAGAAGGCATTCAATAAGGTGCTTCACAGCAGGTTGTTAAACAAGATTAGGATTGACTTTAATTTATTATTGCCAGATGTATTGGGATACAGTGAAAAGTATTGTTTCTTGCGGGCTATACAGACAAAACAAACCTTTCAGAGAGTACATAGGGAAGAATGAAAGAAGTGGGTACAGAATATGGTGTTAAAGTCGTAGCTAGGGTGTAGAGAAAGATCAACTTTAGAGTCATCGAGGTTTACAGCATGGAAACAGGCCCTTCGGCCATAACTTGTCCATGCTGCCCAGTTTTTACCACGAAACCAATCCGTATTTGGCCCATATCCCTCTATACCCATCTTATCCATGTAACTATCTAAACGCTTTTTAAAAGATAAAGTTGTACCCGCCTCTACTACTACCTCTGGCAGCTTGTTCCAGACACTCACCACCCTCTGTGTGAAAAAATTGCCCCTCTGGACCCTTTTATATCTTTCCCCTCTCACCTTAAACCTATGCCCTCTAGTTTTAGACTCCCGTACCTTTGGGAAAAGATGTTGACTTATCTACCTCATCTATGCCTCTCATTATTTTATGGACCTCAAGTACCAAGCAATGACCATCTCCAGCAAGAGAGGATCTCACCATTGTCCCTTGACATTCCAAAGATGTGCCGGTTAGGTGGATTAGCCATACTAAATTGCCCCTTTGTGTCCTAAAATGTGTAGATTAGGTGGATTATCCATGGTAAATGCATGGGATTAAATGGATAGGGTGGAGGAATGGCCCCGGGTGAGATGATCTTTCAGAGTGCCGGTGCAGACCCGATGGGCCGAATGGCCTCCTTCTGCACTGTAGGAATTCTGTGATTCAATGGCATTACTATTAGTCTTCCCTTAATAATTTTTATCTATTTATGGGATGTGAGAGTCATTGGCTAGACCTAATTGCTCTTCAGAAGGTGGTGATGAGCTGCCTTCTTGAACTGCTGCATTCCCTGTGGTGTAGGTACATCCACTGTGCTGTTAGGGAGCGCGTTCCAGGATTTTGACCCAGTGACAGTGAAGGAATGGTGATACATTTCCAAGTCAGGATGGTGAGTGACTTGGGAGAGGAACCTTCAGATGATGGCGTTCCCAGGTATCTGCTGCCTTTGGAATTAAGGAATTCCTCACCATCAACATTCTGGGAGGGTTACCATTGACCAGAAACTGAACTGGACTAGCCGTATAAATACTATGGCTACCAGAGCAGGTCAGAAGCTAGGAATCCTTCGGCAAGTAACTCACCCCTGACTCCCCAAAGCCTGTCCACCATCTACAAGGTACAAGTCAGGAGTGTGATGGAATACTCCCCACTGACCAGCGGTGTGCCTCAGAGATCAGTGCTGGGTCCACTGTTATTTGTCATTTATATTAATGATTTGGATGAGAATATAGGAGGCATGGTTAGTAAGTTTGCAGATGACACCAAGATTGGTGGCGTAGTGGATAGTGAAGAAAGTTATCTCGGATTGCAATGGGATCTTGATCAATTGGGTTAGTGGGCTGACGAATGGCAGATGGAGTTTAATTTAGATAAATGCGAGGTGATGCATTTTGGTAGATTGAACCAGGGCGGGACTTACTCAGTTAATGGTAGGGCATTGTGGAGAGTTACAGAACAAAGAGACCTAGGGGTACAGGTTCATAGCTCCTTGAAAGTGGAGTCACAGGTGGACAGAGTGGTGAAGAAGGCATTCAGCATGCTTGGTTTCATTGGCCAGAACATTAAATACAGGAGTTGGGACGTCTTGTTGAAGTTGTACAAGACATTGATAAGGCCACACTTGGAATACTGTGTACAGTTCTGGTCACCCTATTATAGAAAGGATATTATTAAACTAGAAAGAGTGCAGAAAAGATTTACTAGGATGCTACCGGCACTTGATGGTTTGAGTTATAAGGAGGGCCTGGATAGACTGGGACTTTTTTCTCTGGAATGTAGAAGGCTGAGGGGTGATCTTATAACGGTCCATAAAATAATGAGGGGCATAGATCAGCTAGATAGTCAATATCTTTTCCCAAAGGTAGGGGAGTCTAAAACTAGAGGGCATAGGTTTAAGGTGAGAGGGGAGAGATACAAAAGTGTCCAGAGGGGCAATTCTTTCACACACAAGGTGATGAGTATCCGGAACAAGCTGCCAGAAGTAGTAGTAGAGGCGGGTCCAATTTTGTCCTTTAAAAAGCATTTAGACAGTTACATGAGTAAGATGGGTATAGAGGGATATGGGCCAAATGCGGGCAATTGGGATTAGTTTAGGGGTTTAAAAACAAAGGGTGGCATGGACAAGTTGGGCTGAAGGGCCTGTTTCCATGCTGTAAACCTCTGTGACTTGCCTGGATGGGTGCAGCTCCAACACTTACGAAGCTCAACACCACCCAGGAAAAGCAGCCTGCTTGATTGGCACCCCTTCAACAAACGTTCCATCCCGCCACCACTGACGCACAGTGGCAGCGGCGTGCGCCATCTGTAAGATGCACTGCAGAAAATCACCAAGGCTCCTCACTCAGCACCTTCCAAACCCACAACTGCTACCACCCAGGAGGACAAAGCCAGCAGATACCTGGGAACACCATCATCTGAAGGTTCCTTTCCCAAGTCACTCACCATCCTGACTTGGAAATATATATGCCATTCCTTCACTGTCACTGGGTCAAAATCCTGGAATTCTCTCCCTAACAGCACTGTGGGTGTACCTACACCACAAGGACTGCAGCTGTTCAAGAAGGCAGCTCAGCACCACCTGAAGGGCAATTGGTCTAGCCACTGACACCCACATTCCATAAATGGATAAAAATAAGAAAGGAAAGCCAGTATGGATTCATTAAGGGAAAACCATGTTTTAGTAACTTTAAGAACAGGACCTTCGGGCCCACCACGCCAGCACTGACACATGATGCCTTTCTAAACTAAAGAGCTTTTGCCTCTACACGAGCAGGGGATTTTCGCAGAAACTTAATTGCAGTGTTAATGTAAGCCTACTTGTGACAATAATAGATAAACTTTAAAATATATCCCTCTATTCCCGGCCTATTCATGTGTCTGTCAAGGAGCCTCTTAAACGTTGCTAATGTACCTGCTTCTACCATCTCCTCTGGCAGCGAGTTCCAGGCACTTACCACCCTCTGTAAAAACTTGCCTCTCACATCTTTAAACTTTCCCCCTTTTCCCTTAAACCTCTGTCCCCTAGTAATTGACATTTCTACCCTGGGAAAAAGACTGACTATCCATTCTATCCATACCATTCATAATCTTGTAAACCTCTATCAGGTCGCCCCCCCCAGCCTCCGTCGTTCAAGTGAAAACGAACCACGTTTGTCCAATCTCCCCTCATAGCTAATACCTTCCAAACCAGGCAACATCCTGGTAAACCTCTCCAAAGCATCCACATCCTTCTGGTAGTGTGGCAACCAGAGCTGTACACTATATTCCAAATGTGGCCGTACTAAAGTTCTGGAGTTGTTTTGTGGAGGTAACTGAGATTGGTTGTTGACTTGTATCTGAATTTTCAAAAGGCATTTGATACAGAAACGCACAACAGACTCGTGAGCAAAACTCTCGCTCATAGAATAAAATGGAGAATAGGCACTTGGATAAGAAATTGGCCGAGTGACAGGACGCAGAGCTGTGACAAATGGTTATTTTTCAGATTGGAGGAAAGTTTGCAGTGGAGTGCCCCAGGGCTCAGTGTTGGGACTCTCACTCTTCCTGATATATATTTGTGGCCCAGACTGTGGTGTTCAGGGCATGAGTTCATTATTTGCAGATGATATGAAGATTGGAAGCGCTATCACTTGTGATGAGGATAGTCTTGAACTTCACAAGGACAATGGTGGATTGGGCAGACAAGTGGCAGATGAAGTTCAATGCAGAGGAGCGGGAAGTCAATCATTTTGACAGGAAGAGTACGGAGAGACAGCTTAAAATAAAGGGATAAACTCTGAAGGAGGTGCAGGGACAGAAGGACCTCGGTGTTTATGTACATAGGCCATTGAAGAGGCAGGGCATGTTGAGAGCAGTTAATAAAGCACATGGTATCTTAGGCTTTATTAACAGGGCATTGAGCGTAAGAGTAAGGAGGTCATGTTGAACTTGTATAAGATGCTAGTTAGGCCTTATCTGGAGCACTGCATCCAGTTCTGGGCATCATACTGAAGGAAAGATATGAAGGCATTGCAGAGAGTATAGAGGAGATTCTCAAGAATGATTCCAGGGATACAGAACTGTAGCTATGAGAATAGATTGGAGAGATTAGGGCTGTTTTCCTTGGCGAAAAGAAAGCTGAGAGGAGACTTGATAGAGACATTCAAGACCCTGAGGGGTGTGGACAGGGCAAATAGTGAGAAATTGTTCTCACTCAAGAGAGCATCAAGAACTAGAGGGCACAGATTCTAAATGGGCAAAAGCAGTAGAAGTGATGTGTGGAAGTTTCTTTCAGCCGGAGGGCAGTTGGAGTTTGGAACAAACTTTTGATCGAGGTATTCAGAAGGGACTTGGATCGCTATCTGAAAAGCGAGAATGTGCAAGGTTACGGGGATAAGGCAGGGGAGTAGGATTAGGTAGAATGCTCTTTCCGAGAGTCAGTGCAGAATTGATGGGCTGAACCTAACCCGTCCAAAGATGTGCGGGTTAGGTTGATTGGCTATGCTAAAATTGCCCTTAGTGTCCTGAGATGCGTAGGTTAGAGGGATTAGTGGGTAAATATGTAGGGATACGGAGGTGGGGCCTGGGTGGGATTGTGGTCGGTGCAGACTCGATGGGCCGAATGGCCTCTTTCTGTACTGTAGGGATTCTATGATGATTCTATGAATGGTCTCCTACACCCATAAAGAGTCTGTGAAATGAGAAAGTGAGTTGTGAGGAGACAGAGTTAGACTTGTTAAACAACAGAGATGGCGATCATTAGAGAAGATTATTTTTAAACTTTTATTCGTCACGAGGCAAGAACGATTCAAGAAAAATTCACTTTGTAGAATGGACAAATGGTTGGGAACTCCGGTCGGGAATGAGCAGAGGAAGAGTTCATATCTTGCTTTGCTTGGAACGACACGGCAGTTTCTACCATTACAAAATGATGCATTTGTTTGCGACATGAGCCACAGAAAACGCCCAAATGAATGTTTTAAGTAATTGGATTTTTATTCACTGACATGAGAGCTCTCTGGGTAAATCTGTATGCGGCGACAGTTCCCCCTCGACATATCTATTTACCCGGCACATCATAGTTAAAGAAACGGAGAAGTCCTTTCTATGCTTGGTGGATGAAAAGTTTATTTATTAGTCACAAGTAAGGCTTACATTAACACTGCAATGAAGTTACTGTGAAATTCCCCTAGTCACCACACTCCGGCGCCTGTTCGGGTCAATGCACCTAACCAGCACGTCTTTCAGACTGTGGGAGGAAACCGAAGCACCTGGAGGAAACCCACGCAGACACTGGGAGAATGTGCAAACTCCACACACTGACCCAAGCTGGGAATGGAACCCGGGTCCTTGGTGCTGTGAAGCAGCAGTGCTAACCACTGCCACCGTGCATGTTGAAGCAAGTTCAATTTCAGTCCTGTGTGTATGCTGCTGAGGGCTAGCTTTAAGGACTTCTCATGTTATACTAATACGAGGGTAGCACTGTTTCTCTGCACTGTGGGATGTCACCCATATAATCGGACATCTCCCATCATTGCATTTCTGTCTCGAATTGTGTTCACAAACCTATTCACCAAATACAATGACAGCTAACATGTAGCCATCTCCGATTTATCAAAGGATTTGCAGTTGAGATCCCAGTATAACTCTGAAACTGGCTTATTTTTGTTTAGTCACTTAGCGAAACGCCTACCGTTACCTGTGGAGAATGAGCACACCAGACCACGGATAGATCTCATTGTCTTCCTCATGGATTTGCGTAGTCAGCACAGGTGAGTTGCAATTGCCTTTAAAAGTGCATCACTTAGAATAGAATCATAGAATCCCTGCAGTGCAGAAGGAGGCCATTCGGCCCAGCGAGCCTGCACCAACTACAATCCCACCCTGGCCCTATCCCTGTAACCCCACAGATTTACCCTCCTAATCCCCCTGACATCCCTCTAACACTAAGGAGCAATTTAGCATGGCGAATCAACCTCACCCGCACATTTTTGGACTGTGGGAGGAAACCGGAGCACCCGGAGGAAACCCACACAGACATGGGGAGAACATGCAAACTCCACACAGACAGTGACCCAAGCCGGGAATCGAACCGGGGTCCTTGGCACTGTGAGGCAGCAGTGCCGCACTTCAATCTAGTCACTGTCAAATCCTGGCTCTATATATTATCCATTGGTGCCAGGAGAGCAGCACTCGTGGAGATTTCTAACCTACCAAGGGCAGTTCTTCAGATTTTTTTCTTAGAATCATCATAGAATCATAGAAACCCTACAGTGCAGAAAGAGGCCATTCGGCCCATCGAGTCTGCACCGACCACAATCCCACCCAGGCCCTACCCCCATATCCCTACATATTTTACCCGCTAATCCCTCTAACCTACGCATCTCAGGACACTAAGGGGCAATTTTAGCATGGCTAATCTTTGGACTGTGGGAGGAAACCGGAGCACCCGGAGGAAACCCGGAGGTACAGTATGCTCACCTCTTTTATTGTCTGTTGAAGTACTTTACAAATTGAATAAAAGTACTTTTAATGTGTAGTTGCTGTTACGGTGGGTAGAACAGTGGTTAGCACTGCTGCCTCACAGCGCCAGGGACCCGGGTTCAATTCCTGGCTTGGGTCACTGTCTGTGTGGAGTTTGCACGTTCTCCCCGTGTCTGCGTTGGTTTCCTCCGGGTGCTCCGGTTTCCTCCCACACTCCGATGTGCAGGTCAGAGATTGGCTATGCTAAATTGCCCCTTGGTGTCCTGGAATACATAGGTTAGAGGGATTAGCGGGGTAAATAGGTAGAGTATCGGGTATAGGGCCTGGGTGGGATTGTTGTCGGTGCAGACTCGATGGACCAAATGTCGTCGTCCTGCACTGAAGAGTTTCTATGTTTCTATGGTATAATTTAGAAAATGTGGTAACCAATTTGTGCAAAGCAAGCTCCCACAAACAGCAATAAGATAAATAACCAATTAGTTGGCAGGTAACGTTTGCACCACACAAGCTTGTCAATGCCCATCGCCAATAAGAGAGAATCAAACCATTTCCTCATGACATTTAATGACATTTACATTGCTGAATCCTCCACGATCAACATCCAGGAGGTTATCATTAGCCAGAAACTGAACTGGACCAGCCATATAAATACTACAGCTACAAGAGCAGGTTAGAGGCTAGGAATTCTGCAGAGAAAAAGTCACCTCCTGACTCGCTCCACCATCTATAAGGCACAAGTCAGGAGTGTGACGGAATATTCTCCACTTGCCTGGATGAGTACAGACTCAACAACAGACTCAAAAAGCTCAACACCATCCAGGACAAAGCAATCCGCTTGATTAGCACCTTATCCACCACCTTCAATATTCACACACTCCACCACAGTACCCACAGTGGCAGCTGTGTGTACCATCCGTGTGGGCGGCATGGTGGCACAGTGTTTAGCACTGCTGCCTCACAGTGCCAGGAACCCAGGTTCAATTCCGCCCTTGGGTGACTGTGTGGAGTTTACACATTCTCCCCGTGTCTGTGTGGGTTTCCTCCGGGTGCTCCGGTTTCTTCCCACAGTCCGAAAGACGTGCTGGTTAAGTTGATTGGCCATGCTAAATTGCCCCTTAGTGTCAGGGGGATTGGCAGGATAAATACATGGGGTTACAGGGATAGGGCCTGGGTGGAATTGTTGTTGGTGTAGACTCGACGGGCCAAATGGTCTCTTTCTGCACTGTAGGGTTCTATGATTCTATGATCTACAAGATGTACTGACTACATCAACCCATCAAGTTTCTTTCAACCACAACCTCCAAACCCATGACCTGTACCACCCAGGTGCATGGGAACACTCTCCAAGCCAAACACCATCCTGACTTGGAAACATATATTGCATTCCTTCACTGTTGCTGGGTGAAAATCCTGGAACTCCCTTTCTAACAGCACTGTGGGTGTACCTACACCAGATTGACCGCTGCAGTTCAAGAAGCCAGTTCACCCACCACCTTCTCGAGGGGCAATTAGAAATGGGCAATAAATGCTGGCCTAGCCAGCGACACCCACATCCCAGAAATGAATTAAAAAAGATAAATATTGGCCAGGGCATCAAGGAGACCTCCTTCTGTCTTCAAGTGTACATCCACTTGAGAGGGAGGACTTGGTGTAATGTCCCATCAAAAGAAGAGCACCTCTGATAGTGCAGCATTCCCCCAGCACTATATTGAAGTGTCAGCTGAGGTTACATGCTCAAGTCTTGCGTGCAGCTTGAACCCACGGTCTTCTGCTTCTGAAGATGAAAGCGGTACCATTGTGCCGAAGCTGACACTTGTTAGAATTCCTGTGGAGATCACTAAAATAACAGATTCAAAAGTCCCAAACCACCCCAGAACAACCTGATGGATAAGATTACAGATGTAAAGAACGTTTACTGTATCGATCAAATCAATACAAGTTAAACCTGAGTTAACAGGCATGATACTGATAAAACAAAGATAGATCTCTGGGATTTACTGGCAGTTCCCCACAGCACACATTGCACCACATGCAGTTCCACAGAACATTGTTTTTCCCAGGTGGAGTTTCAGTTCCTCAATTCATGCAGGAGTTAGGTCTGAAGTGCAATCTGACGGTAGCTTTACTACACCGAGTGCCAAAGATACAATATCCACCAAACAGTGCATCTTTCCAGATTCTTCTCATGCAATCAGCCTTTTTGGTATTTTTATCCATAGAACATAGAACAGTACAGCACAGAACAGGCCCTTCGGCCCACGATGTTGTGCCGAGCTTTATCTGAAACCAAGATCAAGCTATCCCACTCCCTATCGTCCTGGTGTGCTCCATGTGCCTATCCAATAACCGCTTAAATGTTCCTAAAGTGTCTGACTCCACTATCACTGCAGGCAGTCCATTCCACACCCCAACCACTCTCTGCATAAAGAACCTACCTCTGATATCCTTCCTGTATCTCCCACCACGAACCCTATAGTTATGCCCCCTTGTAATAGCTCCATCCACCCGAGGAAATAGTCTTTGAACGTTCACTCTATCTATCCCCTTCATCATTTTATAAACCTCTATTAAGTCTCCCCTCAGCCTCCTCCGCTCCAGAGAGAACAACCCTAGCTCCCTCAACCTTTGCTCATAAGACCTACCCTCCAAACCAGGCAGCATCCTGGTAAATCTCCTCTGCACTCTTTCCAGCGCTTCCACATCCTTCTTATAGTGAGGTGACCAGAACTGCACACAATATTCCAAATGTGGTCTCACCAAGGTCCTGTACAGTTGCAGCATAACCCCACGGCTCTTAAACTCCAACCCCGTGTTCATAAAAGCTAACACACTATAGGCTTTCTTCACAGCTCTATCCACTTGAGTGGCAACCTTCAGAGATCTGTGGATATGGACCCCAAGATCTCTCTGTTCCTCCACAGTCTTCAGAACCCTACCTTTGACCGTGCAATCCACATTTAAATTAGTCCTACCAAAATGAATCACTTCACATTTATCAGGGTTAAACTCCATTTGCCATTTTTCAGCCTAGCTTTGCATCCTATCTATGTCTCTTTGCAGCCTACAACAGCCCTCCACCTCATCCACTACTCCACCAATCTTGGTGTCATCAGCAAATTTACTGATCCACCCTTCAGCCCCCTCCTCTAAGTCATTAATAAAAATCACACAGAGCAGAGGACCAAGCACTGATCCCTGTGGCACTCCGCTAGCAACCTGCCTCCAGTCCGAAAATTTTCCATCGACCACCACCCTCTGTCTTCGATCAGACAGCCAGTTACCTATCCAATCGGCCAACTTTCCCTCTATCCCACACCTCCTCACTTTCATCATAAGCCGACCATGGGGGACCTTATCAAATGCCTTACTAAAATCCATGTATATGACATCAACTGCCCTACCTTCATCAACACACTTAGTTACCTCCTCAAAAAATTCTATCAAATTTGTGAGGCACGACTTGCCCTTCAGGAATCCGTGCTGACTATCCCGGATTAATCCGCATCTTTCTAAATGGTCGTAAATCCCATCTCTAAGGACCTTTTCCATCAATTTACCAACCACCGAAGTAAGACTAACCGGTCTATAATTACCAGGGTCATTTCTATTCCCTTTCTTAAACAGAGGAACAACATTCGCCATTCTCCAGTCCTCTGGCACCATCCCCGTGGACAGCGAGGACCCAAAGATCAAAGCCAAAGGCTCTGCAATCTCACCCCTTGCCTCCCAAAGAATCCTAGGATACATTTCATCAGGCCCAGGGGACTTATCGACCTTCAGTTTATTCAAAACTACCAGGACATCCTCCCTCCGAACATCTATTTCCTCCAGCCTATTAGCCTGTAACACCTTCTCTTCCTCAAAAACATGGCCCCTCTCCTTGGTGAACACTGAAGAAAAGTATTCATTCATCACCTCGCCTATCTCTACTGACTCCATACACAAGTTCCCACTACTGTCCTTGACCGGCCCTAATTCACCCTGGTCATTCTTTTATTCCTCACATAAGAGTAAAAGGCCTTGAGGTTTTCCTTGATCCGACCCGCCAAGGACTTCTCGTGTCCCCTCCTAGCTCTCCTAAGCCCCTTTTTCAGCTCATTCCTTGCTAACTTGTAACCCTCAATCGAGCCATCTGAACCTTGTTTCCTCATCCCTACATAAGCTTCCCTCTTTCTTTTCACAAGACATTCCACCTCTTTCGTGGACCATGTTCCCTCACTCGGCCATTTCCTCCCTGCCTGACAGGGACATACCTATCAAGGACATCCAGTATTTGTCCCTTGAAAAAGTTCCACTTTTCATTAGTTCCTTTCTCTGACAGTTTCTGTTCCCAACTTATACCCCCTAATTCTTGCCTAATCGCATCATAATTACCTCTCCCCCAATTGTAAACCTTGCCCTGCCGTACGGCCCTATCCCTCTCCATTGCAATAACAAAAGACACCGAATTGTGGTCACTATCTCCAAAGTGCTCTCCCACAACCAAATCTAACACTTGGCCCGGTTCATTTCCCAGTACCAAATCCAATGTGACCTCACCTCTTGTCGGCCTATCCACATATTGTGTCAGGAAACCCTCCTGCACACACTGCACAAAAACTGCCCCATCCGAACTATTTGACCTACAAAGGTTCCAATCAATATTTGGAAAGTTAAAGTCCCCCATGACAACTACCCTGTGACCCCCACACATATCCATAATCGGCTTAGCAATTTCTTCCTCCACATCTCTATTACTATTTGGGGGCCTATAGTAAACTCCTAACAACGTGACCGCTCCTTTCCTATTTCTAACCTCAGCCCATATTACCTCAGTGTGCAGATCCCCCTCGAAGTGCCTTTCCGCAGCCGTTAAACTATCCTTGATTAACAATGCCACTCCTCCACCTCTTTTACCAGCTTCCCTACACTTAGTGAAACATCTATACCCCGGAACGTCCAACAACCATTCCTGTCCTTGTTCTACCCACGTCTCCGTAATGGCCACAACATCGTAGTCCCAAGTACCAATCCACGCCCCAAGTTCATCCACCTTGTTCCGGATGCTCCTTGCATTGAAGTAGACACACTTCAACCCACCTTCCTGTCTACCGGTACCCACCCTTGACCCTGATACCTTCCCCAATACCTCACCACCCTCACTGACTTCTGGACTACAACTCCTTTTCCCACTCCCCTGACAAATTAGTTTAAACCCCCCTGAAGATCCAGTTGTATGATGACTTTCTTCCCTAGCTGTCTAACGCACACAGCTTTCCTGCAGCCATTGTACTGTTCATAGAATCTCAACGTGCAGAAGGAGGCTATTCGGCCCATCGAATCTGCTCCGACCACAATCCCACCCAGGCCCTATCCCCATAACCCCATGCATTTACCCTAGCCAGTCCCCCTGACACTCAGCAGCAATTTAGCATGGCCAATCCACCTAACCCGCACATCTTTGGATTGTGGGAGGAAACCGCAGCACCCGGAGGAAACCCACGCTGACACTGGAAGAGTGTGCAAACTCCACACAGGCAGTCATCTAAGCCAGGAATCGACCCTGGGTCTCTGGAGCTGTGAGGCAGCAGTGCTAACCACTGTGCCACTGTTCTCCTGCTGAAATACTGAACTCCGAGAGCTCTGTATTTCTTTTGACCAGTGGCTCTGATTTTACCTCTCAGCTTTGTTTTTTCTTCCCCCACCCCCTCCCCCAATCAGCTTCTGTTTCACTAGAAAAAGCTATAGACTGGTTTATCAGAAGTTCAATGTCACAGCCAGGAATTCTAACTTACAGCCGCCTGGAGTTTTAGTTCCTTTATCAATGAGGGACTGTCTCAAAAAACAGGCTTTGAAACTACAGTCAGTGCGAACAATAGCCTGCGAACTATAGAATTAATCACTATTAACAAGTTGTGGGGATAAACTATATTACATAATTTTAAAGTCTGGAATTCAACGTGATGTTTTTCCTTTGGATTGGGACCAATACACTAACTTAACTCTGATCACCTGGAATAAGAACAATCTGGAATAATAGCAATCTCAATTAAAGGCTCACCCTCTATGCTGTATTCATCAGTGCTAAAATTGTGTCTGAACGCAGGCAATAGAAATCAAGTTGTTTGTGATGTATTATTATATTTGACCCTGATAATTACTCAACATAATTGACACTGTAAATTCTCATTTGAGGTTTTTAGTTTTTATTTATTAGTGTCACAAGTAGTCTTACATTAATACATGGCCCAGCCTCGGATATATTCACTGACCCAGCACCCACAGCTCTCCGGGGGGGGAGAATTTCAAAGATTAACAACCCTCTGAGAGAAAACATTCCTCCTCAGTGCCATCTGAAATGGGAGACACCTTAATTTGAAACAAAAGTTTATTTATTAGTCACAAGTAAGGCTTACATTAACATGGCAATGAAGTTACTGTGAAATTCCCCTAGTCGCCACAGTCCGGCGCATTTCGGGTCAATGCACCCTAACCCCGTCTTTCAGAATGTGGGAGGAGACCGCAGCACCCGAAGAAACCCACGCAGACACGGGGAGAATGTGCAAACTCCACACAGACAGTTACCCAAGTCGGGAATCGAACCC
Source organism: Mustelus asterias (assembly GCF_964213995.1). Classification (NCBI taxonomy): domain Eukaryota; kingdom Metazoa; phylum Chordata; class Chondrichthyes; order Carcharhiniformes; family Triakidae; genus Mustelus; species Mustelus asterias. The sequence goes on from NC_135821.1 coordinate 30,254,429, forward strand.
GAGTCCCTGGCGCTGTGAGGCAGCAGTGCTAGCCACTGTGCTACCGTGCCGTCCCTTGTTCCAGATTCCCCCACAAGGGAAAACACCCACTCAACATCAGCCCTATCAGGCCCCCCCTCAGAATCCTGTGTTTCAATAGGATCACCTCTCATTCTTCTAAACTCCAATGAGTGTGGGCTCAACCTCTCCTCATAAGGCAAACCCCTTCATCTCAGGAATTAGCCCAGTGAACCTTCTCTGAACTACCTCCAATACAAGTCCCAAATCTGTCCGAAAGAGACCAAAGCTGTGCACACTACTCTGAGTGGCCTCACCAATGTTCTAAAGTTAAAGTTTATTTATTAGTCACATGTAGGTTTACATTAACACCGCAATGAAGTTACTGTGAAAACCCCTCGTCGCCACACTCCAGCGCCTGTTTAGGCACACTGAGGGAAAATTTAGCACGGCCAATGCACCCTAACCAGCACGTCTTTCGGACTGTTGACAGTGTCATTGTCACAGATTGGATAATTTATCTGTGATGCTCAGTGGATTAAAGTAAGCAGATAAATAATTAAGTTCAGAGTTTGACAATGCAGAGCTGCAGAGAGCTTGCTATTCCGAGCGTGTGGCAGCTACTGTTGGTTTTCTTCCTAATACACAACAACAGAAACAGTGAAACAAAAATCAAGCACAGGGTGAACATCATCAAAGTAAGGACCTGCTTTCATACAAGCTGTATACGTTAAAAGGGGCCCAAAAGGGCAAAGAGCATGAATCATCTCTGTACCATATTAACATCATTACATTGTCTCTTTCCTTTTTGAGAAAGATCTCCATTAATCTCTGTTTGCTTTAATTCCAGTGTAGAAACTGTGAAGGCATCTCTGGCCTATGTCGATGTAACTTTTTTTCTTGGGAAAGTTTGCTTCCTTGCAGTTGGAGGTAAGTGTGAAATGAGAATGGAGTTGAATCTTTGAGACACTCCTATCAGCCACATTTTGATGCTATTGTTAATTTTCAGAGTGGTCGAACTGTGGAATCCCTCCCCTCTTTTCCCTTGTACTCGCCAGACTTTACAAGCCAAAATTGCACTAACCAATCCACTGGTACCTGATTCACTGTCATCTTGCACTCCTTTTAACTTTGGTGTCCTGCATGGTGCTTGGCTCCACTAGTTCAATCCCTGGGATGTGGTTCTATTTTGATAGATTAATCAACACAAAACAAAACAATTTAGGCAGCATAGTGACACAGTGGGTTAGCACTGCTGCCTCACAGCGCCAGGAACCCGGGTTCAATTTCGGCCTCGGGTCACTGTCTGTGCGGAGTCTGTATGTTCTCCCTGTGTCTGCATGGGTTTCCTCTGGGTGCTCCGGTTTCCTCCCACACTCCAAAGATGTGCGGGTTAGGTTGATTGGCCACACTAAATTGCCCCTTAGTGTCAGAGGATTAGCAGGGTAAATATATGGGGTTAGGGGAATAGGGCCTGGGTAGAATTGTGGTCGGTGCAGACTCATTGAGTGAATGGCCTCCTTCTGCACTGTAGGGATTCTATAATCCTAAAATTTAGTGGTGACCAGAAGTCATGTCCAGTTTAGTAGGGTTTGGTGGGCAAGTGAATGAGCCGAAAATAGGAATGATGGAAGGTCATTGAGGAGTGGGGTAGAAAGCAGGGAGTATTGAGGTATGTTGTGTTGGTAAAGTCCCGTTCATGCGATCGGTAAGTGACCCACTGTGAAATTCAGGGGAAGTGATCTGCTTTGAATCAGCCAGAGCAAATATCAATTGAATAATTTTCACCTGAGACTTTGGCAACCCAGTTCACATCTGCTTTTCTGGCACAGGCAAGGCTGTTAAGCACCAGTCAGTAGAGATGTACACTCTGAAGCAACTGGCAGATTCCTACTCGAGCCCCCTGATTCCTGCTGAGCTGGAGGTAAGAAGCATTCTGAGCTAGTTGTTGTATGGATAGTGATTGGACCGTGCGATGGAGCAGATATTATTTCTTTGTTGTCTGGATTACACTTTACTCGGCACAACATCGTGGGCCGAAGGGCCTGTTCTGTGCTGTACTGTTCTAATTCTAATTCTAATTTACTGATTCTTACTTGCCTTGATTGATTTTCATCTTTTCTATGGGGCCTGGGTGCATACTGAACACTAAATCCCCACTTAATGTTGTTTCATTTTTAATGTCATCAATTAAGTAGTCACATATCCATTTAATGTTGCCAGTTTCACTTCAACATTGTTTGCCACAGACTTCCTGCTGTGCCTGTACGTGACCTTTCCTCCAGTGCTCCGCACTCGCCCTCTGTCCCCCTCTCCCTCGCTGCCGGCTGTGCCTCCCGTTCTTCCTTCTTTCTTTAACCATAGATACCATAGAATTGCTATGCTTCAGAAAGAGGCCATCTGTCCCATCGAGTCTGCACCGACTCTCTGAAAGAGCATCCGCCCCAAACCCTCCCTTCTGCCCTATCCCCGTAACCCTACGCATTTGCTGTGGCCAATCCACCTAACCACATCTTTGGACTGTGGGAGGAAACTGGAGCACCCGGAGACATGGGGAGAATGTGCAAACTCCACACAGACAGTCACCCAAGGCTGGAATGGGACCGGGGTCCCTGGCACTGTGAGGCAGAAGTGCTAACCACTGTGCCACCATGCCGCCCATAAAGTCCCCATTTCGTCCCCAGAGTTTGTTCCTCAGCCACTTCTTTCCCCTGCTCCCATTCTGAACTAACACTGAAGTCCAGAGCTCAATGTAGTGGCAGATGTTGGTTGGTGTCAGTAGTCTGCTACCAACCAATCTCGGCCACTAGATGGAACCTGGTCAATCGAAATGTACTGTACTGTAAATGAGTATATTTTAAAATATTTTACATTTATTGTCTATTATGTTATATATTGAATGTATTTTAATTTTCAAGTTATTTAATCTAGGAATGCAGAATGCTGCACATGATTGTTACAATATTTTAACTTGTATGTTGGTTTTTCCAAGCGGGATGTGTCTGAAGGAGCCTAACTCTGTCTTTGATGTTGATTCTTGTGGGAACCCATGGTTCACTACGGTTGTTTCACTTAAAGTAGCCATGTTCAGGAACACAACCATAGCTTTAAGTGAGCATTCCCTGTATGGTGGTGTGGTTCTATTTCAAGAGGGGGAAGAAGATAAACTATACTTCCTTAATTTTCATTCGATATGGCCAATCAGAGGCACGGGTGCCATTTGCAGGAGAGGTGATTTGTCAGTGAGAATGTCAACACCGTTTTAAGAAGAGTTGTCTTTTTCAATGCTGGCATAGAGAAACATCGAAAATAGGAGCAGGAGGAGGCCATTCAGCCCTTCTGAGCCTGCTGCACCATTCATTATGATGATGGCTGATCATCAAGCTCAGTAAACTGTTCCCGCCTTCCTCCCCATACCCTTTGAACCCTTTAGCCCCAAGAGCTCTATCTAACTCCTTCTTGATAACATACAATCCATATTAAACTGCATCTGCCGTGCATTTGCCCACTCACTCAACTTGTCCAGATCACACACTAACATCTCTGCATCCTCCTCACTGCTCACCCTCCCACCCAGCTTGGTGTCATCTGTAAATTTGGAGATATTACATTTAGTTGCCTGATCTAAATCATTAATTTATAGAGGGAATAGCTGGGGTCCCAGCACTAATCCCTGCGGTACCCCACTAGTCACTGCCTACCATTTGGAAAAAGACCTGTTTATTCCTACTCTGTTTCCTGTCTGCCAACCAGTTTTCTATCGCTCTCGATACACTACCCCCAGTCCCAGGTGCTTTAATTTTACATGCTAATCTCTTATGTGGGACCTTGTCGCAATCCTCCTGAACGTCTAAATTAACCGCATTCACTGGCTGCCCTCATCAACTCTACTAGTTATATTCTCAAAGAATTCCAGTAGATTTGTTGAGCATGATTTCCCTTTTGTAAATCCATGCTGACTCTGTCCAATTCTGCCACTATTTACCAAGTACTCTGCTATTAAATTTTCTATAATGGACTCTAGCATTTTCCCCACAACATCAGGCTGACTGGTCTATAATTCCCCGTTTCTCTCGACCTCCCTCTTTAAATAATGGGGTTACATTAGCTACCCTCCAATCCATAGGAACTGTTCCAGAGTCTATAGAATCTTGGACGATGACCACCAATGCATTCACTATTTCTAGAGCCACTTCCTTCAGTACTCTGGGGTGTAGATTATCGGGCCCTGGGGATTTATCAGCCTTCAATACCATCAATTTCCCCAACACCGTTTCCCTACTAATATTAATTTTCTTCAGTTCCTCTCTGTCACTAAACCCTGTGTTCTCCAACATTTCTGGTATGTTATTTATGTCCTCCTTTGTGACGACAGAACTAGAGTATGTATTTAGTTGGTCAGCCATTTCTTAATTCCCCTGTTCTGACTGTAAGGGACCTACATTTGTCTTCAACAATCCTTTTCTCCTCACATCTCCATAGAAACTTTTACAGTCAGTTTTTATGTTCCCTGCAAGTTTACTCTCCTTCTCTATATCCCCTTCTTAATCTGTCCCTTGGTCCTCCTTCGCTGAATTCTAAACAGCTCCCAATCCTCAGCTCTGTTGTTTATTCTCGCCTCTTCCTTGGATCTAATACTACCTCTAATTTCCCTTGGAAGCCATGCTTTGGCCACCTTCCCCATTTTATTTTTGTGCCAGACAGGAATGAACAGTTGTTGCAGTTCACCCATGCGTTCTTTGAATGTTTGCCATTGCCGATCCACCATCATCCCTTTAAGCAACATTTCCCAATCCATCCTAGCCAACTCGCACCTAATTTCATCTTGGTTTCCTTTATTAAGATTCAGGACCCTAATCTCAGAATCAACTGTGCTACTCTCCATCTTAATGAAAAGTTCTATCGTGTTATGGTCGTTCATCCCCAAGGGGTCTCGCACATAAAAATTGCTAATTATTCATTACATGATAGCCAGTCTAGGATGGCCTGCTCCCAAATTGATTCCTCAAAGTATTTGTCCAGAAGACCATCCCATACACACTCCAGGAATTCCTCCTCTACGATATTGTGACTAATTTGATTTGCCCAATCTATATGCAGATTAAAGTCACCCATAATTACAAAAGTAAGTCCACTGGACTTGCGGATAGCGAAGAGCATTGTCGGGCAATACAGCAGGATATAGATAGGCTGGAAAATTGGGCGGAGAGGTGGCAGATGGAGTTTAATCCGGATAAATGTGAAGTGATGCATTTTGGAAGAAATAATGTAGGGAGGAGTTATACAATAAATGGCAGAGTCATCAGGAGTATAGAAACACAGAGGGACCTAGGTGTGCAAGTCCACAAATCCTTGAAGGTGGCAACACAGGTGGAGAAGGTGGTGAAGAAGGCATATGGTATGCTTGCCTTTATAGGACGGGGTATAGAGTATAAAAGCTGGAGTCTGATGATGCAGCTGTATAGAACGCTGGTTAGGCCACATTTGGAGTACTGCGTCCAGTTCTGGTCGCCGCACTACCAGAAGGACGTGGAGGCGTTAGAGAGAGTGCAGAGAAGGTTTACCAGGATGTTGCCTGGCATGGAGGGTCTTAGCTATGAGGAGAGATTGGGTAAACTGGGGTTGTTCTCCCTGGAAAGACGGAGAATGAGGGGAGATCTAATAGAGGTGTACAAGATTATGAAGGGGATAGATAGGGTGAACAGTGGGAAGCTTTTTCCCAGGTCGGAGGTGACGATCACGAGGGGTCACGGGCTCAAGGTGAGAGGGGCGAAGTATAACTCAGATATCAGAGGGATGTTTTTTACACAGAGGGTGGTGGGGGCCTGGAATGCGCTGCCAAGTAGGGTGGTGGAGGCAGGCACGCTGACATCGTTTAAGACTTACCTGGATAGTCACATGAGCAGCCTGGGAATGGAGGGATACAAACGATTGGTCTAGTTGGACCAAGGAGTGGCACAGGCTTGGAGGGCCGAAGGGCCTGTTTCCTGTGCTGTACTGTTCTTTGTTCTTTGTTTCTTAATCATATGCATCTCTAATTTAATGTCATTCCCAATATTGCCACTGCAGTTTGGGGGGGTCTATGTACAAATCCCACTGATGATTTTTGCTCCTTAGTGTTTCTCAGCTCCACCCAGTTAAATCTGCATTGTCGGAGCTAATATCCTTCCTCAGTATGGCATTAATTTCCTCTTTAACCAGCAATGGAACTCCACTGCCTTCACCTTTCTGTCTGTCCTTCCTCAATACTGGATTTTCAATTCCTATCCCTGCTCACCCTGCAGCCATGTCTCCATAATCCCAACTATATCATACATGTTTACATCTATTTGTGCGATTAATTCATCCACTTTACTGCGAATCCTCCGCACTTTAAGGCACAAAGTCTTACGGCTTATCTTTTTAACATTCCTTGTCCTGTTCCCATTATTTTTCACTGTGGCCCTGGTTGATTCTTGCCCCTTGGTTGCTCTGCACTTTTCTTATTTCCGAAGCTGTCTGCTGGTTTCTGATGGCACGGTCTTTCAGTTTTGATCTGATGTTTTTCATACAAAATTGTAGGAAGCTTATTTTTAGTTTTCACGTGTATACTCAACCTCAGCGCCATCTCCCTCGACTCCTGCACGGTTGCTAAATTATCAGACAACTCATCCGACATCCAGTACTGGATGAGCAGAAATTTCCTCCAATTGAAAATCCTGAAAGTCAAACCTTTTGGTCACCGCTCCAAACTCGGTTCCCTAGTTACTGACTCCATCCTTCTCTTCTCCCTGGCGACAGTCTGAGCTTAAACCAGTCTGTTCGCAATCTTGGGGTCACATTTTACCCCGAGATGAGCTTCTGACTTCCTTTGTTAAAGCCACCTGTTTATACCTCTGGAACATTGCCCACCTCCACCCTGTCTCAGCTCATACTGGGGCCTCAACTATTTACCATTTATATAGATAATCTGGAGGAGGGGACTGAGTGTAGGGTAACAAAGTTTGCAGACGACACAAAGATAAGTGGAAAAGTGAATCGTGTGGAGGGCGTAGAAGGTCTGCAGAGAGGTTTGGACAGGCTGAGTGAGTGGGCGAGGATCTGGCAGATGGAGTATAATGTTAACAAATGCGAGGTTATTCACTTTGGAAGAAATAATAGCAAATTGGATTATTATTTAAATGGAAAGAAATTACAACATGCTGCTGTGCAGAGGGACCTGGGGGTCCTTGTGCATGAGACGCAAAAACCCAGTCTGCAGGTGCAACAGGTGATCAAGAAGGCAAATGGGATGTTGGCTTATATCGCAAGGGGGATAGAATATAAAAGCAGAGATGTCTTGCTGCATCTGTACAGGGCATTGGTGAGGCCGCAGCTGGAATACTGTGTGCAGTATTGGTCCCCTTATTTGCGGAAGGATATATTGGCCTTGGAGGGAGTGCAGAGAAGGTTCACCAGGTTGATACCAGAGATGAGGGGTGTTGGTTATGAGGAGAGACTGAGCAGATTGGGTTTGTATTCGTTGGAATTTAGAAGGCTGAGGGGGATCTTATAGAGACCTATAAGATAATGAAGGGGCTGGATAGGGTAGAGGTGGAGAGATTCTTTCCACTTAGAAAGGAAACTAGAACTAGAGGGCACAGCCTCAAAATAAAGGGGGGGTCAGTTTAGGACAGAGTTGAGGAGGAACTTCTTCTCTCAGAGGGTGGTGAATCTCTGGAATTCTCTGCCCACTGAAGTGGTAGAGGCTACCTCGTTGAATATGTTTAAATCACGGATAGATGGATTCCTGATCGGTAAGGGAATTAGGGGTTATGGGGATCAGGTGGGTAAGTGGAACTGATCCACTTCAGATCAGCCATGATCTTATTGAATGGCGGGGCAGGCTCGAGGGGCTAGATGGCCTACTCCTGCTCCTATTTCTTATGTTCTTATGTTCTCATCTGCTGCTGAAATACTCATTCGTGCCTTTGTTACCTCTGGATTCAACTATTCCAGGACACTCCCGTCTGCTCTCCCACATTCTCTCTTCTATAGACTTGAGGTCATCCAAAACGCTAAGGTCCATGCCTGAACTCTCAGCAAGTCCTGTACTCACTGATCTACATGGATTCCTGGTCAAGCAATGCTTGACTTTAAAATTCTCATCCTCCTTTTCAACTTCCTTCATGTTTAAAGTTTATTTATTAGTGTCACAAGTAAGGCTTATATTAACACTGCAATTAAGTTACTGTGAAATTCCCCTAGTCACCACACTCCAGCACCTGTTCGGGTCAATGCACCCTAACCAGCACATCTTTCAGACTGTGGGAGGGAACTGGAGCACCCGGAGGAAACCCACGCAGACATGGGGCGAATGTGCAGACTCCACACAGACAATGACCTGGGAATCGAACCCAGGTCGCTAATCACTGTGCCACCCCTTCATGGTTTTGCCCCTCCCTACCTCAGTAATCCCCTCCAATCCCCACTAATCCTGGCGCATTTCTAATTATAACAGCTGCGCCATTGGTGGCAGTGCTTTAAGCCGCCTGGTTCCCAAACCTTGGAATTTCCTCTCACCCCTTTGACTTCACTTTCCTCCTTTAAGACAATTCTTAAAACCCACCACATTTACCAAGCTTTTTGACATCTGGCCCTTGCTATTTGTGGTGTACATTAATGATTGGGACTTAAATGTCAGGGGTCTAGAAGCTTGCGGATGCCACAAAGATTGGTGGAGGTATATAAGATTATGAGGGACAGAGGATGGATGGGATGGTACTTTTTCCATTAGTGGAGGAGTCAATAACCAGGGGGCATGGATTTAAGGTGAGAGAGGAGTTGAGGAGAAACTTTTTCCACCCAGAGGGTGGTAGGAATCTGGAAGTCACAGCCTGAAAGGGTGGTTGAGTCAGAAACACACACAATATTCAGCAAGAATTTAGATGTTCACTAGCACTGCCGTAACCTCCAGGACTATGGGCTGGAAAATGGGATTAATGTTGCCAGAGTATAGTTTACTAATGTTCTGTGCTGCTAAATATGAACCTATGACGTAAGGGGGCTACAAAAAGATATAGATCGGTTAAGTGAGTGGGCAGTGATCTTACAAATGGAGTATAATGTGGGAAAATGTGAAGTTGTCCATTTTGGTAGAAAGAATAAAAGAAGGATATTATCTAAATGGTGAGAAGATGCAGAATTCTGAGATGCCGAGGGATCTGGGTGGCTTAGTGCATGAATCATAAAAGGCTAGTATGCAGGTACAGCGAGTAATATAAAAATAAGGCTGTTATGTTTCTGTTGTACAAAGCCACTAGTGAGACCACATCTGGAGTATTGTGTACGGTATTGGTCAGCTAATTTAAGGAAGGATGTAAATGCGTTGAAAGCAGTTCGGAGAATGTTTACTGGACTAATACCAGGAATGGGTGGGTTGTCTTTTGAGCAAGGTTTGGAGAGGTGAACCTTGTATCCGCTGGAGTTTCGAAGAATAAGAGGCGACTTGATTGAAACAGATAAGATCCTGAGGGGGTGTTGACAGGGTGGATGTGGAGAGGATGTTTCCTCTTGTGGGAGAACGTAGAACTAGAGACTCACTGTTAAAAAGTAAGTGGTCACCCGTTTAAAATGGAGATAAGGTGAAACATTTTCTCTCTGGGTGTTCAGAATCTTTGGAAGTCTCTTCTTGAAATGGTGGTAGAAGCAGAGTCTTTGAATTAATGCAGAACGAGATAGATTCTTGATGAGTAAGGAGGTGATCTGTTATCAGGGATAGGAGAGACTTGAGGTTACTATCAGATCAGTAATGATATTAAATGGTAGAGCAGATTCGAAGGGCTGAATGGCCTACCCCTGTCCTTGCTTGTAACTGTGTGTGTATTGTATGCAGGAAAGTTGCCCTGAGCTCTGACAATCTGGGTTTGGGAGATCTTGTCAGAGGTTTTGTTTGTCCTCTGCTGTTTAATATAACAGATTAATGATAAGGGGTGGGGATATTTGAGTATGGGTATCGGTGTTATGCAAAAGTTATGTTGTAAAGGAAAAATAACCAGCTGGAGTTTTCAATAATGGAAAGCTTATGTCATCAATAAACTAGATTTACTTTGTGTACCGAGGCCTGGCTCATTCTGTGGGTGTCCAGGCGTTTCCATACTACAGGTTTTTTTCCCCTCTAGACGGTTTCAGAATGTTTTCAACCATTCTGAAAAGATGTGAACTTGAAAAAATAGTCTAGCACCGGAGATGCTTTCTTACAACGTGGGGAGAGTAAAAGCAAAACAGCCAGGGGGTGTGGTCTGTGGGCAGAATGTTTTGAGTTTAACCCAGGCGCAAGCTGGTGTTTAGGTTTAAGGGGGTTAGCGAGGTGTCTTCTGTAACTTTCTTGTAAGATTTGCTAATCTATGGATAAGTTAGATGCTACAAGTATTGACATAACAGTGCACGGTATTATACTAGCGTTGATGCCCAGTTTCTCTCTCAAGCATTTTGGGGAGAATTCCTTGCCCTCTTACTTCACAACTCTGCAGCTATTTTACCCAGTCCTAACCTGGCATACCTAAAACTCTGTATATAGTATTGCACTTACTCTTATTCCAAAGATTAGGTGACATCTAATAAAGAACAAAGAACAATACAGCACAGGAACAGGCCCTCTGGCCCACCAGGCCTGCGCCGATGCACAGTTTCTATTCCTCTGTTTGCCTCCCGTTCATCTGTCTATCAAGATACACCTTGAACATGGCTAATGTGCCTGCTTCCACCACCTCCACTGGCAGTGTGCTGCAGGCACCCACCACCCTCTGTGTGAAAAACTTTCCCCACACGTCTCCCCTAAACTTACCACCTCTTACCTTAAACCTGTGCCCTCTTGTAGTTGACCTTTCCACCCTGGGAAAAGACTATCCACCCTGTCTATGCCCCTCATAATTTTGTAGACCTCTATCAGGTCTCCCATCAGCCTCCACCTTTCCAGTGAAAACAATCCAAGTTTATCCAACCTCTCCTCATACCTAAAACCCTCCAGACCGGGCCACATCCTGGTAAACCTTCTTTGCATCCATGTCCTTCTGGTAGTGTGGCGACCAGAACTGCATGCAATATTCCAAATGCAGCTGTAACACAACTTGTCAACTTTTATACTCGATGCCCCGGCAGCTGAAGGCAAACATGCTGTATGCCTTCTTAATCACCTTATCCACCTGTTTTGCCCCTTTCAGGGATCGTGGACCTGTGCACCCAGATCCCCCTATGTCAATGTTCCTAAGGGTTCTGCCATTTACTGTAAAATTCATATCTAAATTTGATCTTCCAAAATGCGTCCCTTGGTATTTGTCTGGATTAAACTCCATCTTCCATTTCTCTGCCCAAGTCGGATGGTGACGGCTAGCACGAGGGGACATAGCTTTAAATTGAGGGGTGAGAGATATAGGACAGATGTTAGAGGTAGGTTCTTTACTCAGAGAGTAGTAAGGGCGTGGAATGCCCTGCCTGCAGCAGTAGTGGACTCGTCAACATTAAGAGCATTTAAATTGTTATTGGATAAACATATGGATGATATTGGAGTAGTGTAGATTAGAGGGGCTTTAGATTGGTTCCACTGGTCGGTGCAACATCGAGGGCCGAAAGGCCTGTACTGCGCTGTAATGTTCTATGTTCTAAGTCTGCAATTTATCTATATCCTGCTGTATCCTTTGACAATCCTTGTCACTAGCTGCAGCTCTACCCAATTTTGTGTCATCTGCAAACTTACTAATCAAACCACCTCCATTTTCCTCCAGATCATTTGTATATACTACAACCAACAAAGGACTGAGAGCATTGAACTGAACAGATTGATCATTTTCACTTCTGGTCATAGCCACGTTTATAAGTGGAATGAATTTAATTTGGGTTTTGAAAGAGATAATTCCACCTCATGTCCATGAGATGGTCATATTCCGTTTTAGAATTCAGAATCACAGAATTGTCAAGGTACAGAAAGAAGCCACCCAGCCCATTGTGTCTGCACCCAGCTTTCTGATTTAGTGCCTTTCCCCTGCATTCTCCCTGTAACCCTGCATATTCTTCCTTCTCAGATAAAAAATCAAATTGCCTTTTCAATGCTGGATTGAACTGGATAAATCATATTGGCAGGGTAACTCTAGCACCAGGTTGGCTGCTCACTCTGAGTGGTTTCATGACCACAATGCAGAAGGAGGCCATTCGGCCCATCGAGTCTGCACCAACAACAATCCCACCCCAGGCCCTATCCCCACACATTTACCCTGCTAATTCCTCTAACCTACACACCCCGGGACACTAAGGGGCAATTTAGCATGGCCAATCCACTTAACCCACACACCTTTAGACTGTGGGAGGAAACTCACCCGGACACGGGGAGAATTTGCAAACTCCACACAGACAGTGACCCAAGCCGGGAATTGAACCCGGGTCCCTGGCACTGTGAGGCAGCAGTGCTAACCACTGTGCCGCCCCTTTTGAAGATGAGTTTAAAGGGGCAGTTACTTGCCCCTTGCCTTGTAAACTGTGCATAATACAGAGTGACTGAATGAGGGACAAAAGGTCATGTTATAAAAACCGGGACCAAACAGCCCATTCTGCATGGAAACACACGAAAGAGACTTTGTGTATATTGTGGAATTTCTGCTTTGACCTTGGCTGCAATTTGCAAACTGGAAAACACTGGACTGAAATAACATGTTTTATTTAGTCCACAGAGGGAAGATCTGTGATAGCCCAAAGACTACTTCAGATATTGAAGGTTGCAGCAGGCCTGGTACCAGGTGTCTCTGCTCTTGCGCTCAGCTCCTTGATCAGACCCACCTTCAAGAGCGAACTAGAAAGATGCTGAGCGGTAGATTGGGTTCATGGCGACTCTTCTCACCAATCAATGGCTGAGGAGCCACTCTATTCACCGTATTCACATGTCTACATTGACCTGCAATTTAGTCTGCAAAAAAATGCAGATTTTCTCAGCCTTGGAATTCACCAAGGAGATTATTTCTTTCAGTTGGTTCTGCAAAAATGCTTTAAATAATACAATGTGCAATAGAAATAAAGTGTATATAAATATATATTTGGATCTTGTCCAGTTTATTTCATTCAGATCAAATACCATTGGATTTGGCAATGTGCAGCATTCGTTGGGAAGGAAGGCTGGAGGAATGAACCTCTGGCCAACTTTCAAACTCTTCAACCTTTCTACAATAGTTAGATAACTCTTGGTGCACCGGAAAGAACATTACTGCAGCCAGCCTAAGATTGGATGACCATCATAGTAGCTGAAGGAAGCTTGAATGATCAAAGTGGTTTGTGGTCACCGCAGTGCAGGAGTGGGGTGCAGAGGAGTATCCAGTCCAGCACGGTGTTGAATTTCTGAATCACATTGAGAGAGGTCCACAATCGAGCAGCCGGGGTTATCGGAAAGCTCAGTTTGTAAAAAAATAGCAAAATAAGTGAGAAGATGCAGAAGTCTTGTTCATTACCCCCTCCCCCCCCCCCCCCCCCTCCCACCCCCTTGCAGTTCTTGCAAATAGTCTTAGTCACCTCATTGCCTGGATGAGTGCCACTCCAACGCTGAAGAGGTTTGACACTATTCAGGGCGACAGTGCCCACTTGAGTGGCACCCTATCCACCACCTTAAACATTCACTTCCTCCACCACTGACCCACAGTGGCAGCTGTGTTTACCATCTGCAAAATGCATTGCAGCAACTCGCTGAGGCTCCTTTGTCAACACCTTCCAAACCTTCTACCACCTCGAAGGACAGGGGCAACAGGTGCCAGGGAAAATCACCTGCGAGTTTCCCTCCAAGCCACATACCATCCTGACTTTGGACTATATTGCTGTTTCTGCATCAAAATCCTGGAACCCTCTAACAACACTGTGGTTGTATCTACACCATAGACTGCGGTGGTTTAAGAAGGCGGCTCACCACCTTCTCAATAAGGTCACCCCTCATTCTCCTACGTTCCAAGGAATAAAGTCCTAGCCTGGCCAACCTCTCCCTATAACTCAGGCCCATTAGTTCTGCTATAATCCTCGTAGAGCTTCTCTGCACTCTTTCCAGTTTATCAATGTCTTTCCTATAACAGGGTGACCAAAACGGTACACAATACTCCCAAGTGCGCCCTCACCAATGACTTATACAATGGTAACACAATGTCCCTACAGGTACGTAGGTACACCCACAGTGCTGTTAGGGAGGGAGGTCCAGGATTTTGACTCAACTGGTGAACAGAGCTTGATAGAACCAGGTTTGTATAAGGTAGAGAATCAACTCTGTCTGACATACAGCTTCATTTATCAGTCAGAATGAAAGGCACTGGGCTTGCATCACCATCACCATTTAAGGACAAAGTAAAAACCTTTGTAACCAATGGTCAGATTTGACTTCTCAATAATTAAAAATTTGCATAATGTTTGACTTGTATCCGTCCAAGATATCAATGCAATATATAGGAGTTCTTTACCTGAAGTGTATTGCTTGGGGCGACATGGTGGCACAGCGGTTAGCACTACTGCCTTACAGCACTAGGGACCCGGGTTCGATTCCCGGCTTGGATCACTATCTGTGGAGTTTGCACGTTCTCCCTGTGTCTACGTGGGTTTCCTCCGGATGCCCGGGTTTCCTCCGGATGCTCCAGTTTCCTCCCACAGTCCAAAGATGTGCAGGTTAGGTGGATTGGCCATGCTAAATTGTCCCTTAGTGTCAGGGGGACTAGCTAGGATAAATGCATGGGGTTATGGGGATAGGGCCTGGGTGGGATTGTGGTCGGTGCAGACTTGATTGGCTGAATGAGCTCTTCCTGCACTGTAGGATTCTATGATCTATCTATGATTATTCAGTCTATCAGTGAGGGGGAAGATAAATTTTAGTTTGAGAATCTGGTGTATAACATGCTGTTTTCCATACACAGATGAAATTGGAACAGAAGTCTGGAAAAAGATTCCCGAGAAACTTTACGAACACTAATAGCTAGAAAAGGGCAAATAATTCAGTGGATCAGTTATATGTAGAGTCTTTTCTCTTCTGGAACCCTATCCTAGCTTGGATATCTGCTGCCCCCCTGTCGGAAGTGCAGGAGGACACAACTGTTTGAGAACAGGAGATTGTTGAACTCTGAGAACTGATGTCGAAAGCAGGAGGAAACACAAGTGTCCCAGGAGGAGGTAAGACAACCAATATTACAGTTTGGGTCCGCACCTCCAATATAAACTCTTAAACTCACAACTTTAGCAATGATCACCTCAGCAATAAGGTGAACTGCAGTTAATGGACTTATTTTCAAATCTATTGTTATCTATACCTGGCGTCTGTTCTAAACTAATCTTGCTGATTTTGTTAAACTTGAAAACTGGGCATAATTTCAATCGGTGGCACAGTGGTTAGCACTGCTGCCTCACAGCACCAGGGACCCGGGTTCGATTCCCGGCTTGGGTCACTCTGTACGTTCTCCCCATGTCTGCATGGGTTTCCTCCGGGTGCTCCAGTTTTCTCCCATAGTCCAAAAAACGTGCTGGTTAAGTGCATTGGCCATGCTAAATTCTCCCTCAGTGTACCCGAACAGGCGCCGGAGTGTGGCCACCAGGGAGGGGATTTTCACAGTAACTCCATTGCAGTGTTAATGCAAGTCTACTTGTGACACTAATAAATAAACTTTAAACTTTAGTTGGAGCTCAGTTATTGCTGAGTGACTGCAACTCACTTGAATTTTCTTTGTCTCATCATTCTTAGTTGGTGAAATTAATATTTATCTACACAAGTATCTTACATATTCTCTCAATTTTACAACTAAGATTCTGCATACTTTTATTATAAAGATGTTAGTAAATCTTGAATAGTGATTTTATGTATGACTTTGATTTTGACATTAGGTTTGGATATGTCCTCGGCTGGGGTTGGTCGTGTAAATGTTAAAATAATGTAGACTATTTGATGTCAGACATTTAAACAATCCTGCATGGAGTACTTCACCAAGGTTGCAAATTTCTTAAATCTCCTTTACTGCTACTTAACCTCTATAACCTTGAATGCTAGTGTTAGTGTTTAGGGGAGGTGATGGCCTCGTGGTATTATCGTTCGACTATTAATCCAGAAACTCAGCTAATGTTCTGGGGACCCGGGTTCGAATCCCGCCACGGCAGCTGGTGGAATTTGAATTCAATAAAAAAAAAATGGAATTAACATAGAAACCCTACAGTGCAGAAGGAGGCCATTCGGCCCATCGAGTCTGCACCGACCACAATCCCACCCTACCCCCACACATTTTACCCCCACACATTTTACCACAATCCCACCCTACCCCCACACATTTTACCCGCTAATTCCTCTAACCTACGCGTCCCAGGACTCTAAGGGACAATTTTTAACCTGGCCAATCAACCTAACCCGCACATCTTTGGACTGTGGGAGGAAACCGGAGCACCCGGAGGAAACCCACGCAGACACGAGGAGAATGTGCAAACTCCACACAGACAGTGACCCGAGCCGGGAATCGAACCCGGGACCCTGGAGCTGTGAAGCAGCAGTGCTAACCACTGTGCTACCGTGCCGCCTTAAGATTAAGAATCTACTGATGACCATGAAACCGTTGTTGATTGTCGGAAAAACCCTTTTGGTTCACTAATGTCCTTTCGGGAAGGAAATCTGCAGTCCTTACCTGGTCTGGCCTACACGTGACCCCAGAGCCACAGCAATGTGGCTGACTCTCAACAATGGGCAATAAATGCTGTGGAGCTGCAGAGTTTCACTGGCTGTCTTGTCTGGAGACAATACACATATTTTTAGCCTGTCTTGATGCTCTCTCCACTCACATTGTTTCGTTTCTTAAAGACTTGATTAGTTGTAAGTATTCGCATTCCAACCATTATTCATGTAAATTGAGTCTGTGTCTTTATAAGCTCTGTTTGTGAACAGAATTCCCACTCACCTGAAGAAGGGGCTAAGAGCTCCGAAAGCTTGTGTGGCTTTTGCTACCAAATAAACCTGTTGGACTTTAACCTGGTGTTGTTAAACTTCTTACTGTGAATAAATGCTGGCCAGCCAGTGATGCCCGTGTCCCATGAATGAATTAAAAAAGATTTAAAATTTTTTTTAAAATGGGTGCAGTACGCAATTTCTCTAGCCTCACTATTCCAACAAGTTGCATTGTTAGTTTAAAATAAGAACAGAAGTCGCTGGAAAATCTCAGCAAATCTGCCAGCATCTATCAGGAAAGAAACAAAGTTAATGTTTTGAGTCATAGACCCATCGTCGGAAATGGCCTATGACTTTCTCAACATCAACTCTGCCTCTCTCCTGGTCGACGCTGTCAGACCTGCTGAGCTTTCGCACCACCCTCTGTTCTTTCAGATTCCAGCACTTACAGTGGTTTGCTTATTTTCCATTAGTTTGAATGCTTGATTCACTCATCTAAATGGCCAAACATTTACCTTCACCAATGTTATCCGGAATGCACTGCAGCAATTCACCAAAAATCCTTAGACAGCACCTTCCAAACGCACTTCCAGAAGGACAAGGGCAGCAGATACCTGGGAACACCACCACCTGCAAATTCCCCTCCAAGCCACTCACCATCCTGATTTGGAAATATATCGGCCGTTCCTTCGCAGTCGCTGGGCCAAAATCCTAGAATTTCCTCCTTAACGGCATTGTGGGTCAACCCACAGCGCATGGACTGCAGCGATTCAAGAAGGCAGCTCACCACCACCTTCTCAAGGGCAACGAGGGATGGGCAATAAATGCTGGCCCAGCCAGCGACGCCCATGTCCCATGAATGAATAAGAAAATAAATAAAAGAGACTTTAAACGGGCTTCTTTCAATAAACAACAAGCTTATTAGTTTATTAAAAAACAGTCTTGTCAAAAATAAAATAAAAAGAAAGCAATTCTGCTAAAAGTTAAAAGTCAATGATTCAAAGGCAAGGGACAGATGATGGAGTCCTCAGTGGTGCCTGGGTCATACAGTCTCAGTGCTGATCTATGCACCAATCAGTGAGTCTTAAGTAAAGTTTATTTATTAGTCACAAATAGGCTTACATTAACACTGCAATGAAGTTACTGTGAAAATCCCCTAGTCCGGCGCCTGTTCGGGTACACTGAGGGAGAATTTAGCATGGCCAATGCACCCTAACCAGCACGTCTTTCAGTCTGTGGGAGGAAACCCACGCAGACACGGGGGGAAACATGCAGACTCCGCACAGACAGTGACACAAGCCGGGAATTGAACCCGGGATACTGGTGCCGTGAGGCAGCAGTGCTAACCACTGTCACCGTGCTGCCCCAAAACAATGTTTCCTAAACGAAAGCTTGTTGGGTGGAATTGACTGAATCTGATAACTCAGTTTAGCTTCAAACCTTCATGACACCACCTTAGATGTCATTGGATCAGCTCCCAGTAAAAATGAAACTTTCTTGTGGTGTGTCCTTTGCAAAACAGCCTCTCTTTCTCTTGTGGCTGATGACAAACCTCAGTATTTTTAGTATTTTCGGTTTTGTTTTAAGAATGTTTTTTCTCTTTCTGTAAGTAATTGTGTGCCATAAAATGTTGGAGCCACCAACTCTTTCGAAAGCTCTTAAATATAGATTAGTTGTCTGTAGTTTCACTCAGAGACAATCCTAGGGGACTTTAGTCGTTATATTTATAATGTTATTAGCCCCCAAAGGCTTTAACCGAAAACAAATGAATCTGTTGCAAAATCGAACTCTGGCATCTCCAAAGCATAGTTTTAAAGTTTACTTATTAGTGTAACAAGTTTTTGTGATTTGATTTGATTTATTGTTGTCACATGTATTAACATACAGTGAAAAGTATTGTTTCTTGCGCGCTATACAGACAAAGCATACCATTCATAGAGAAGGAAAGGAGAGAGTGCAGAATGTAGTGTTACACTCATAGCTAGGGTGTAGAGAAAGATCAACTTAATGCGAGGTAGGTCCATTCAAAAGTCTGACAGCAGCAGGGAAGAAGCTGTTCTTGAGTCGGTTGGTACGTGACCTCAGACTTTTATATCTGTTTCCCGATGGAAGAAGGTGGAAGAGAGAATGTCCGGGGTGCGTGGGGTCCTTAATTATGCTGGCTGCTTTGCCGAGGCATCGGGAAGTGTAGACAGAATCAATGAATGGGAGGCCGGTTTGCGTGATGGATTGGGCTACATTCTTTTGTAGTTTTTTTTTTCTTTTTCAGCATGGAAACAGACCCTTCGGCCCAACTTGTCCATGCTGCCCTTTTTTTTTAAACCCCTAAGCTAATCCCAATTACCTGCATTTGGCCCATATCCCTCTATACCCATCTTACCCATGTAACTATCTAAATGCTTTTTAAAAGACAAAATTGTACCCGCCTCTACTACTACCTCTGGCAGCTTGTTCCAGACACTCACCACCCTCTGTGTGAAGAAATTGCCCCTCCGGACACTTTTGTATCTCTCCCCTCTCACCTTAAACCTATGCCCTCTAGTTTTAGACTCTCCTACCTTTGGGAAAAGATATTGACTATCTCGCTGATCTATGCCCCTCATTATTTTATAGACCTCTATAAGGTCACCCCTCAGCCTCCTACGCTCCAGAGAAAAAAGTCCCAGTCTATCCAGCCTCTCCTTATAACTCAAACCATCAAGTCCGAGTAAATCTTTTCTGCACTCTTTCTAATTTAATAATATTCTTTCTATAATAGGGTGACCAGAACTGCATACAGTATTCCAAGTGTGGCCTTACCAATTTCTTGTACAACTTCAACAAGACGTCCCAACTCCTGTATTCAATGTTCTGACCAATGAAACCAAGCATGCCGAATGCCTTCTTCACAACTCTGTCCACCTGTGACTCCACTTTCAAGAGCTATGAACATGTACCCCTAGATCTCTTTGTTCTATAACTCTCCCCAACGCTCTACCATTCTCCTACGTCTTTCTCTGCCCAAGTTCCTTGCGATCTTAGGCATAGAAGGAGCCATACCAAGCTGTGATACAACCAGAAAGAATGCTTTCTATGGTGCATCTGTAAAAGTTGGCGAGAGTAGTAGCTGACATGCCAAATTTCCTTAGTCTTCTAAGAAAGTAGAGGCGTTGGTGGGCTTTCTTAACTATAGTGTCGGCATGGGGAGACCAGAAAGGTTGTTGGTGATCTGGAACACCTAAAAACTTGAAGCTCTCAATCATTTCTACTTCATCCCTGTTGATGAGAGCACATTTCCACTCCATCTGATGAAGGAGCAGCGCTCCGAAAGCTAATGGTATTTGCTACCAAATAAACCTGTTGGACTTTAACCTGGTGTTGTTAAAACTCTTACTGTGTTCACCCCACTCCAACGCCGGCATCTCCACATCATGATGTAGAGAGGGACATGTTCTCCACTACACTTCCTGAAGTAGGCTTACATTAACACTGCAATGAAGTTACTGTGAAAATCCCCTAGCTGCCACACTCTGCTGCAGAACCCTGAGCGGGAGGAGTTCAAACTAGGTTAAAAAAAATGAATTTGGCTTACTTCCCTGCCAGTCAACCTCAAGGAACCTCCTACATATCCTTCTCATTGATCACTTTTTTGAAAATCTCGATGATCTTCCACAGTATTCTGACCATGTACATGTACACAATGCTATTCCAATACAGGAGTGATCACAGCTGAGTTGACTCAGCGGAGGGTGATCCAGCATGGGTGGAGGAATGTAAGTGGAATGGCACGGTGGTGAGCACTGCTGCCTCACAGCACCAGGGACTCGGGTTCAGTCACCCGGCAGCACGGTGGCAAAGTGATTAGCACTGCTGCCTCACAGCACCAGGGACCTGGGTTCAATTCCTGCCTTGGGTCACTGTCTGTGTGGAGTCTGCATGTTCTCCCCATGTCTATGTGGGTCTCCTCCGGGTGCTCCGGTTTCCTCCCAAAGTCCAAAGATGTGCAGGTTAGGTGGATTGGCCATGATAAATTGCCCCTTAGTGTCCCGAGATGTGTAGGTTAGGTGGATTAGCCATGGCAAATATGTGGGGTCCTAGGGATACGGTTGAGAGGAGGGCCTGAGTGGGATGCTCTTTTTCAGAGAATTAGTGCACGGTGCCATGCTAAGTTGTCCCTCAGTGTACCCGAACAGATGCCGGAGTGTGGCGACTAGGGGAATTTCACCGTCACTTCATTGCAATGTTAATGTAAGCCTACCTGTGACGCTAATAAATAATCGTTAAACTGCAGACTCAATGGGCTGAATGACCTCTTTCTGCAGTGTAGGGTTTCTATGGTAATGTTATATATTTACCAAGGCAAGAAGGAGCAGGCGTGGTCTGTAAGGCGTGTGACTGTGCTACACGGTGCATTGTCTACTGAGCATGTTTAGGTGTCAGCCACAGCTCAGCTAGTGACACTGTTGCCTCAGATCAGAAAGTTATGGCTTAAAGCCCCACTGCAGAGAGATTGACACTTGATATTACACTGAGACTTTCAAATGAGGTCCCATCTGCCCTCTCGGGACATTTACTTTGCCACCATTTTGAAGAAAGGTAAAAATTTGTGGAAGTTAAAATGCTCAGATTGACGTTTCATAGTTTGGAAGCTAAATTGTGCGGAAGCTAAAATATTCAAATCAAAATTTCATGCTTTCTCTGTACAGTTTTTTAAATGTTTATCACCTTGCGGACCTGCAAAGGAGTCAGTGTCTGCTATTTCAGCATGAATAGGCTAATCTTCATCTGCGTAGGCTCCATAACATACTGATTTTCGGCCTTCACCAGAGGCTGAGCAAGACCAGATTTTTCCATAACAAATACCAAAGGCGAAATATGGGGATCTGCTATGCAAATGAAGGATTAGTTTCTCATCGAATGAGAAAGGGTGAAAAGCCAGGATTTAATTGGCGAATATGTATGCAAATGAAGGATTAGGAAAGTTGCTTGTTTCTGATTTGCTGTAATTGAGTATAATTGCCAAATTATTTTTCTGTAACTTCAGGAACACTTGCAAGACAACTGCAGGATGGTTCTCCTTGTGCACAAGTCATTAAAGGCCTCGTATTGGAGTATGAATGGTGTCTAACGCTGTTCGTGCTCAAATCGACTAAGAGTGCCTAAGGTTGCTGGTGCCCAGGATCTCTGACAAATTCTCTCCAGTGTCCTGGCCAATATCTATCTCTCACTTAATCTTGTTAAAACCTGGACATTATCGCGTTGCTGTTTGTGCAGGCTTGCTGGGTATAAATTGGGCTTTCCACTGTTACAACAGTGGCTGTAAAGTGCCTTGGGGGCATCCTGTCGTTGGGAAAGGTGCTACATAAATGCAAGTGTTTTCCTGTGAGCTAATGGGAGTGTTTTAATGGTTTAGTTGGTTGTTATTTAACAGAGTGGAATGTCATCAAAGCAAGTGAAAAACAGATGTTTCAATATAAAGGGATTCTCAGGGAAGCAGATGGGACAGAATTCATTGCAGTACACATTCCAAACACAGGACACAAGATGGCCATTTTTAAAGTTTATTTTATTTATTATTGTCACAAGTAGGTTGCGATTAACACTGCAATGAAGTTACTATGAAAGTCCCGTAGTCACCACACTGAGGGAGAATTTAGCACGGCCAATGCACCTGACCAGCACGTCTTTCGGACTGTGGCAGGAAACCGGAGCACCCGGAGGAAACCCACGCAGACACGAGAAGAATGTGCAAACTCCACACACAGTGACCCAAGCCGGGATTCGAACCCCAGGTCTCTGGAGCTGTAAGGCAGCGGTGTTAACCACTGTGCCGCCCAGCCCCCTCAAGCCTGCCCCCATTCAGTTGGACCTTGACTGATCTGTATTTTAGCCCCACCTACCTACCAATGAGTGATAGTAACCTGCATTGAAAGCTTAAGGGGATGTTACATTGAAAACGGCCATATTGCTGGGACATGTCGCAAGGCTAGAATGCAACAGGTAATAGCGAGAGGGAACAGGAAAGTATCGAGAATGAGGAGGCGAATGGGGAAGAGGCAGAGTCAAGTAGTAAACAGTCTAAGATTGTGAGATTTTGATACTCATTACCTCAGTCTTGTCAGGTGTACATAGCCCTGAATTCTGCAACTTACTCACCCGCAACCTTTAATAACCTCAAAAAACAACTGTCAGACTCTCCTAATCTCCCGGCCCATGACTCACTGGTCAAGCATCTTGAGAATTATCATTACCGATGCCACTGTCCAAATGCCACGCGAGGGTGACTATCATCTAACAAACCTCCTCGTCTTCCCACACTGGATGCACCTGTTGTTGGAGTTCTGGTTAAATTGGAGTTTAATGTTGTTGGGGTTCTGGTTAAGCTGGTGTTTAATGTTGGGGTTCTGGTTAAGCTGGTGTTTAATGTTGTTGGGGTTCTGGTTAAGTTGGTGTTTAATGTTGTTGGGGTTCTGGTTAAGTTGGTGTTTAATGTTGGGGTTCTGGTTAAGCTGGTGTTTAATGTTGGGTTCTGGTTAAGCTGGTGTTTAATGTTGTTGGGGTTCTGGTTAAGTTGGTGTTTAATGTTGGGTTCTGGTTAAGCTGGTGTTTAATGTTGTTGGGGTTCTGGTTAAGTTGGTGTTTAATGTTGGGGTTCTGGTTAAGCTGGTGTTTAATGTTGTTGGGGTTCTGGTTAAGTTGGTGTTTAATGTTGTTGGGGTTCTGGTTAAGTTGGTGTTTAATGTTGTTGGGGTTCTGGTTAAGTTGGTGTTTAATGTTGTTGGGGTTCTGGTTAAGTTGGTGTTTAATGTTGTTGGGGTTCTGGTTAAACTGGTGTTTAATGTTGTTGGGGTTCTGGTTAAACTGGTGTTTAATGTTGGGGTTCTGGTTAAGCTGGTGTTTAATGTTGTTGGGGTTCTGGTTAAGCTGGTGTTTAATGTTGGGGTTCTGGTTAAACTGGTGTTTAATGTTGGGGTTCTGGTTAAGCTGGTGTTTAATGTTGTTGGGGTTCTGGTTAAGTTGGTGTTTAATGTTGGGGTTCTGGTTAAGCTGGTGTTTAATGTTGTTGGGGTTCTGGTTAAGTTGGTGTTTAATGTTGTTGGGGTTCTGGTTAAGTTGGTGTTTAATGTTGTTGGGGTTCTGGTTAAGTTGGTGTTTAATGTTGTTGGGGTTCTGGTTAAGTTGGTGTTTAATGTTGTTGGGGTTCTGGTTAAACTGGTGTTTAATGTTGGGGTTCTGGTTAAGCTGGTGTTTAATGTTGTTGGGGTTCTGGTTAAGCTGGTGTTTAATGTTGGGGTTCTGGTTAAACTGGTGTTTAATGTTGTTGGGGTTCTGGTTAAGCTGGTGTTTAATGTTGTTGGGGTTCTGGTTAAGCTGGTGTTTAATGTTGGGTTCTGGTTAAACTGGTGTTTAATGTTGTTGGGGTTCTGGTTAAGCTGGTGTTTAATGTTGGGTTCTGGTTAAGCTGGTGTTTAATGTTGGGTTCTGGTTAAACTGGTGTTTAATGTTGGGGTTCTGGTTAAGCTGGTGTTTAATGTTGGGTTCTGGTTAAACTGGTGTTTAATGTTGTTGGGGTTCTGGTTAAGCTGGTGTTTAATGTTGGGTTCTGGTTAAACTGGTGTTTAATGTTGGGGTTCTGGTTAAGCTGGTGTTTAATGTTGTTTAACTGGTCCCTTCATTTTGTTTTGATATTATTTAAGAATTCTCTTGTTCTGTCGGCCTCATTCAGAACTTCATCATTTAGTTGTTTTCTCTGCAGGACCAGCGGTACGATAGCACAGTGGTTAGCACTGCTGCTTCACAGCTCCAGGGACCTGGGTTCGATTCCCGGCTTGGGTCACTGTCTGTGTGGAGTTTGCACATTCTCCTCGTGTCTGCGTGGGTTTCCTCCGGGTGCTCCGGTTTCCTCCCACAGTCCAAAGATGTGCGGGTTAGGTTGATTGGCCATGCTAAATTGCCCCTTAGTGTCCTGGGATGCGTAGGTTAGAGGGATTAGTGGGTAAATATGTAGGGATATGGAGGTAGGGCCTGGGTGGGATTGTGGTTGGTGCAGACTCGATGGGCCGAATGGCCTCTTTCTGTGCTGTAGGGTTTCTAAGATTCTAAGACCTGCCCTCCGGATTCTTCGGAAGCAGCATCTGTTGACGCTGTTGATTTTCTCCTCCTTGTCTTTCCCAGCGCTTCAAGCTTCACACCCAGATTTCATTACTGACCAGATGTAACATCTCCGGACATGGATTCTTCTTTCAAGACACAAGCTGGCCTTTCTTAAAATGCTGTTTCATTTTATAAAAACCCCCTTGGTTTGTCCAATCCTAGTTTGGATTTCACTGGTGCATTGACAACAGACGTGACCGTACATTCTAGACAGTTGAGTTGATTGTCGTGTTCTAACTTGCTTGCATTAACTTTGTCAGTGTAATCAGGGCGGTCTGCTTGTGTTGCCTTTACCGTACTGGATGTCTTTGTAGCCGAGTCGAAGCCTGGATCCACCACTTTCCTTCAGGACTAATCTTTGCAAGTCTCCTTGGTTTGTGGCTATGAGGATGGTGTTGTCAGCGTAGTGTTGGTGACTCTCCCTCATTTTGAGTCAAAGTAGAGTAGTTCCAACAGTAATTTGTGAAGTCTGCATCAGTAATGACATTGAGAAAGGTCGATTTAAAATGGGACAGTGTCAAATAATGTTTCTGATGGAAACATCAAACGGCCTGTCTTTTGCGATGACATTTTCAAGACTTCCTATAAGTCTGTGAAATTCATCAATAGTTATAATTCCTTCCCCTCCCCCAAACCTTCAATCACATTACCATCACCGAATCCCCACCATCAACATCCTGGAGGTTACCATTGATCAGGAACTGGACTAACTATATAAATACTGTGGCAGGTCAGGGGCTGGGAATCCTGCGGAGAGTAACTCCCCTCCTGACTCCCCAAAGCCCGTCCACCATCTACAAGGCACAAGTCAGGAGTGTGATGGAATACTCCCCACTTGCCAGGATGGGTGTGGCTCCAACAACACTCTAGAAGCTCAACACCATCCAGGACAGAGCAGCCCCACTTGATTGGTGCCCTTTCTGCAAACATCCATTGCTTCCACCACCCATCCACAGTAGCAGCCGTGTGTACCATCTATAAGATACACTGCAGGAACTCACCAAGGCTCCTTAGGCAGCACCTTCCAAACCTCTATCACCTAAAAGGACAAGAGCAACAGACAGCTGGGAACACCACCACTTGGAAGTTCCCCTCCAAGCCACTCACCAGCGTGACTCGGAAATATGTCGCTGTTCCTCCACTGTCGCTGGGTCCAAATCCTGGAACTCCCTCTGTGACAGCACAGGTGGATGTACCTACACCTTGGGGACTCCAGCGGTTCAAGAAAGCAGCTCACCACCACCTTTTCGAGGGCAGCTAGGGATGGGTAATAAGTGTTGGACTAACCAGCATCCCTGTAAATGAACAGAAAGCGTCAGCACTTGGAGAGAGATGCAGTAATGGCATGTTGTCACAAGGTGGTGCTGTTGATCCTCAATTGCTAAATAGTTCACAACCCCACAATTTTATAAAATATAATTGTAAAATGATGAATAAAATTATCACTGTGTTTGTGAACGGAGGAATAGAGTGTAAAATGCAGGAGGTTATATTGCCTGCTAAGGGGCAGGAGTTATGTCTGTGGAATTCATTGCCACAGAGGGCTGTGGAGGCCGAGACGTTGAGCGTCTTCAAGACAGAAATTGATAAATTCTTGATTTCTCGAGGAATTAAGGGCTATGGGGAGAGAGCGGGTAAATGGAGTTGAAATCAACCATGATTGAATGGTGGAGTGGACTCGATGGGCCGAATGGCCTTACTTCCGCTCCTATGTCTTATGGTCTTATGGTCTTATGTAGAGATAATGGAGAATCTGGTGATGGTTTGTTTGGAGCAGAGAACGCTAAGAGAGCTGTTTAAAATCTTGGCGGCTTTCCATCGAGTGAATGAGGAGATACTGTTTGCAGTGCTGAAGGGCTGCTAACCTGGGTTAGGGTGGGGTGTGGGGGAGCACTGAATTAACGGTGATCAGCAAAACAAGCAAAGGCATCACGAGGAAAAGCATCTTCACGCAGCGAGTGGTTTGGATGTGTCTCATTGGGGAGGCTTCACCCAGGCTTTCAAGAGGGAATTGGATTGTTACCTGACGAGGAAGAATGGACAGGGCTCTGGGGCGAAGGCGGGGGGGAAGCAGTCCATGTCCAAGTGCAGCAAGACCTGGACAATGTCCAGACTTGGGCTGAGAAGTGACAAGTAACATTCACACCCACAGCAGCCAGGCAATGTCCACCTCCAACAAGAGACAATCTAACCATCTCCCCCTTGACATTCAATGGCGTTACCACCACACAATCCCCTGTTATCACCATGGTGGGGGTTACTATTGACCAGAACAAGAATGCAGAGGAGATTTACCAGGATGTGGCCTGGTATGGTGGGAAGGTCTTATGAGGAAAGGCTGAGTGACTTGAGGCTGTTTTCGTTAGAGAGAAGAAGGTTAAGAGGTGACTTAATAGAGGCATAC
Organism: Mustelus asterias; assembly: GCF_964213995.1. Lineage (NCBI taxonomy): Eukaryota > Metazoa > Chordata > Chondrichthyes > Carcharhiniformes > Triakidae > Mustelus > Mustelus asterias. The sequence continues at coordinate 30,281,845 of NC_135821.1, forward strand.
AAGATGATCAGAGGATTAGATAGGGTGGATAGTGAGAGCCTTTTTCCTCGGATGGTGATGGCTAGCACGAGGGGGACATAGCTTTAAATTGAGGGGTGATAGATATAGGACAGATGTTAGAGGTAGGTTCTTTACTCAGAGAGTAGTAAGGGCGTGGAATGCCCTGCCTGCAACAGTAATGGACTCGTCAACATTAAGGGCATTTAAAGGGTCATGGATAAACATATGGATGATATTGGAATAGTGTAGGTTAGATGGGCTTTAGATTGGTTTCAATGGTCGGCGCAACATCGAGGGCCGAAGGGCCTGTACTGCACTGTAATGTTCTATGTTCTAGAAACTGAACTGGACTAGCCACTGCCATATAAACACAGTGGCTACAAGAGCAGGTCAGAGGCTGGGAATCCTGTGGTGAGTAACTCCCCTCCTGACTCCCCAAGGCCTGTCCACCATCTACAAGGCACAAGTCAGGAGCGTGATGGAAAACTCTCCGCTTTCCGGGATGGGTGCAGCTCCAACAACACTCAAGAAGCTCAACACCATCTAGAACAGAGCGGCCCCGCTTGATTGTCACCCCTTCCATAAACATTCACTCCCTCCATGTCTGATGCACAGTGGCAGCCGTGTGTGCCATCTACAACATGCACTGCCTTGGAAATATATCACCATTCTTTCAGTATCACTGGGTCGAAGTCCTCTCTAACAGCACGGCGGGTGTACCTACACCACAGGGACTGCAGCGAGTTCAAGAAGGCAGCTCACCACCACCTCAAGGGGCAATTAGAGATGGGCAGTAAATGCTGGCCCAGCCAGAGAGGCCCACATCACAGAATCTGTAGAATCACTACAGTGCAGCAGGAGGCCATTCGACCCATCTTGAGTTGGTTGGTAAGTGACCTCAGACTTTTGTATCTTCTTCCCGACGGAAGAAGGTGGAAGAGAGAATGTCCGGGGTGCACGGGGCCCTTAATTATGCTGGCTGCTTTGCCGAGGCAGCGGGAAGTGTAGACAGAGTCAATGGATGGGAGGCTGGTTTGCGTGATGGATTGGGCTACGTTCATGACCTTCTGTAGTTTCTTGTGGTCTTAGGCAGAGCAGGAGCCCATACCAAGCTGTGATACAACCAGAAAGGATGCTTTCTATGGTGCATCTGTAAACGTTGGTGAGAGTCGTAGCTGACATGCCAAATTTCCTTAGTCTTCTGAGAAAGTAGAGGCGTTGGTGGGGCTTTCTTAACTATGGGGGGACCAGGACAGGGTGTTGACACTGCACAAGAACTTGGCTGTCAGAAAAGCAACTGTGTCCATGTTGAACAGAATAGAATCGAGATTAAACAAGAGGCCACCAAGGGACATCAAACCAGAGTCTAAAAAGAAGGAAATCTCGTTCTTTGTACAACCACCGGGGATCCTGAAATGCTAACATGCTGCTGAAGTACCTACGAGTGTACAAATTGCAAGCAGGAATAGGCCATTCGGCCCCTCGAGCTTGCTGATCTGATTGTGGCTTCAACCCCACATTTCCTCCTACCCACCTTTGATAACCTTTGACTCCCTCGTTAGCCGCGAATCTATCTACCTCTGCCTTAGGAGAGCTAGGAGGGGACATGAGAAGTCCTTGGCGGGTCAGATCAAGGAAAACCCCAAGGCTTTTTACTCTTATGTGAGGAATAAAAGAATGACCAGGGTGAGGTTGGGGCCGGTCAAGGACAGTAGTGGGAACTTGTGTATGGAGTCAGTAGAGATAGGAGAGGTGATGAATGAATACTTTTCTTCAGTGTTCACCAAGGAGAGAGACCATGTTTTTGAGGAAGAGAAGGTGTTACAGGCTAATAGGCTGGAGGAAATAGATGTTCGGAGGGAGGATGTACTCACAGTTTTGAATAAACTGAAGGTCGATAAGTCCCCTGGGTCTGATGAGATATATCCTAGGATTCTTTGGGAGGCAAGGGATGAGATTGCAGTTCCTTTGGCTTTGATCTTTGGGTCCTCACTGTCCACAGGATGGTGCCAGAGGACTAGAGAGTGGCAAATGTTGTTCCTCTGTTTAAGAAAGGGAATAGAAATGACCCTGGTAATTATATGCCGGTTAGTCTTCGGTGGTTGGTAAGTTGATGGAAAAGGTCCTTAGGGATGGTATTTATGACCATTTAGAAAGATGCGGATTAATCCGGGATAGTCAGCACGGATTCGTGAAGGGCAAGTCGTGCCTCACAAATTTGATAGAATTTTTTGAGGAGGTAATTAAGTGTGTTGATGAAGGTTGATGTCATATACATGGATTTTAGTAAGGCGTTTGATAAGGTCCCCCATGGTCGGCTTATGATGAAAGTAAGGAGGTGTGGGATAGAGGGAAAGTTGGCCGATTGGATAGGTAACTGGCTATCTGATCGAAGACAGAAGGTGGTGGTGGATGGAAAATTTTCGGACTGGAGGCAGGTTGCTAGCGGAAGGCCACAGGGATCAGTGCTTGGTCCTCTGCTATTTGTGACTTAGAGGAGGGGGCTGAAGGGTGGATCAGTAAATTTGCTGATGACACCAAGATTGGTGGAGTAGTGGATGAGGTGGAGGGCTGTTGTAGGCTGCAAAGAGATATAGATAGGATGCAAAGCTGGGCTGAAAAATGGCAGATGGAGTTTAACCCTGACAAATGTGAGGTGATTCTTAGAATGCTGTCGGGATAGTTTCCTTGAACAGCATGTTACGGAACCGACGAGGGAACGAGCTATTTTGGATCTGGTATTGTGTAACGAGGTAGGTAGAATTAAGGATCTTATTGTGAAGGACCCTCTTGGGTCTAGTGACCACAATATGGTCGAATTTCTGATTCAGATGGAAGAGGAGAAAGTTTGGTCTCAAACCAGTGTCCTCTGTTTGAACAGAGGGAAATATGATAGGATGAGGGATGAATTGGCTAAGGTAGACTGGGAGAGCAGGCTGGCAGGTAGGATAGCTGAGGAACAGTGGAGGATTTTTAAGGAGATCCTTTTCAGTTCTCAGCAAAAATATATTCCAGCAAAAAACAAGGATTGTAAGAAAAGGGAGAACCAGCCGTGGATAACGAAGGAAATAAAGGAGAGTATTAAAATAAAAACAGCTGCGTACAGAGTGGCCAAAAATAGTGGAGAAACAAGTGATTGGGAAAAATTTAAGAAACAACAAAGAGAGACTAAGAAAGCGATAAAGAAAGGAAGGATAGACTATGAAGTTAGGCTAGCAATTAATATAAAAAATGATAGTAAAAGTTTTTATAAATATATAAAAAGGAATAGAGTGGCTAGAGTGAATGTTGGACCCTTGGAGGACGAGAGGGGGGAGTTAATAGTGGGAAATGAGGATATGGCTGAGTCTTTAAATAAGTTTTTTGTGTCGGTCTTCACGGTGGAGGACGTGAATGCCAAATAGTATGCCAAATATTAACGATAGAGGGTTGGCAGCAGGAGAAATACTTAATACGATTAATGTTACCAGAGAGGCAGTGCTGGGTAGACTAATGGGACTGAAGGTGGACAAGTCCCCGGGTCCGGATGGAATGCATCCCAGGGTATTGAAAGAAATGTCAGAGGTAATAGTGGATGCGTTAGTGATTATTTATCAAAACTCGTTGCATTCTGGGGTAGTGCCGGTTGATTGGAAAACGGCTAATGTTACGCCGCTGTTTAAAAAAGGAAGGAGACAAAAGGCGGGTAACTATAGGCCGGTCAGCTTAACGTCTGTAGTAGGGAAAATGCTGGAATCCATTATTAAAGAGGAGATAGCAGGGCATCTGGATAGAAATGGTTCGATCAATCAGACGCAGCATGGATTCATGAGGGGAAAGTCGTGCTTGACGAACATGTTGGATTTTTATGAAGATGTGACGAGGGCGGTTGATGGAGGAGAACCGGTGGATGCGGTGTTTTTGGATTTCCAAAAGGCGTTTGATAAGGTGCCCCATAAAAGGCTGCTGAAGAAGATTAGGGCACACGGAGTTGGGGGTAGTGTGTTAAAGTGGATTGGGGACTGGCTATCCGACAGGAAGCAAAGAGTCGGAATAAATGGGTGTTTTTCTGGTTGGAGGAAGGTAACTAGTGGCGTGCCGCAGGGATCGGTACTCGGGCCGCAACTGTTTACCATTTATATAGATGATCTGGAGGAGGGGACGGAGTGTAGGGTAACGAAGTTTGCAGACGACACAAAGATAAGTGGAAAAGTGAATCGTGTGGAGGACGGAGAAGATCTGCAGAGAGATTTGGACAGGCTGAGTGAGTGGGCGAGGATATGGCAAATGGAGTATAACGTTGAGAAATGCGAGGTTATACACTTTGGAGGAAATAATAACAAATGGGATTACTATCTCAATGGAAACAAATTAAAACATGCTACCGTGCAAAGGGACCTGGGGGTCCTTGTGCATGAGACGCAAAAGCCCAGTCTGCAGGTACAACAGGTGATCAAGAAGGCAAATGGGATGTTGGCCTATATTGCGAGGGGGATAGAATATAAAAGCAGGGATGTCTTGATGCACCTGTACAGGGCATTGGTGAGGCCGCAGCTGGAATACTGTGTGCAGTATTGGTCCCCTTATATGAGGAAGGATATATTGGCATTGGAGGGAGTGCAGAGAAGGTTCACCAGGTTGATACCGGAGATGAGGGGTTTGGATTATGAGGAGAGGCTGAGGAGATTGGGTTTGTACTCGTTGGAGTTTAGAAGGATGAGGGGGGATCTTATGGAGACTTATAAGATAATGCGGGGGCTGGATAGGGTGGAGGCGGAGAGATTCTTTCCACTTAGTAAGGAAGTTAAAACTAGAGGACACAGCCTCAAAATAAAGGGGGGTCGGTTTAAGACAGAGTTGAGGAGGAACTTCTTCTCCCAGAGGGTGGTGAATCTCTGGAATTCTCTGCCCACTGAGGTGGTGGAGGCTACCTCGCTGAATATGTTTAAAGCGCGGATGGATGGATTCCTGATCGGTAAGGGAATTAAGGGTTATGGGGATCAGGCGGGTAAGTGGTACTGATCCACGTCAGGTCAGCCATGATCTTATTGAATGGCGGGGCAGGCTCGAGGGGCTAGATGGCCTACTCCTGCTCCTATTTCTTATGTTCTTATGATTCATTTTGGTAGGACAAATTTAAATGAGGATTACACGGTCAAAGGTAGGGTTCTGAGGACTGGAGGAACAGAGAGATCTTGGGGTCCATATCCACAGATCTCTGAAGGTTGCCACTCAAGTGGACAGAGCTGTGAAGAAGGCCGATAGTGTGTTAGCTTTTATTAACAGGGGGTTGGAGTTTAAGAGCCGTGGGGTTATGCTGCAACTGTACAGGACCTTGGTGAGACCACATTTGGAATATTGTGTGCAGTTCTGGTCACCTCACGATAAGAAGGATGTGGAAGCACTGGAAAGAGTGCAGAGGAGATTTACCAGGATGCTGCCTGGTTTGGAGGGTAGGTCTTATGAGCAAAGGTTGAGGGAGCTAGGGCTGTTCTCTCTGGAGCGGAGGAGGTTGAGGGGAGACTTAATAGAGGTTTATAAAATGATGAAGGGGATAGATAGAGTGAACATTCAAAGACTATTTCCTCGGGTGGATGGAGCTATTACAAGGGGGCATAACTATAGGGCTCATGGTGGGAGATATAGGAAGGATATCAGAGGTAG